>NC_054489.1:6187019-6487019 GCF_017639515.1 Carcharodon carcharias | reverse complement strand
CCAAGATCAGCCAGCGTGAACGTGGTAATTGGATCTTCTCGAATGTATGGGTCAGCACCTCTGAAGGTGCTTCTGACTTGTTCTACATCCTGCAACTTGTGGTTACAGAAACTACAAAAAAAAACTGCTTACATTTATATAGCACCATTAAAGAAGAAAAATAAACCAAGGCACTCCACAGGAGTGAAATCAGACAAACATTTCATTCTGATCCAGAGAAGGAGATAAGACGGAGAGGTTTGGAGAGGGGCAGGTGATTGGAATGGGAGGGTGGTGATGACTAAAGCTTGGTTGAAGTGCCAGATTGTAAGAAGCGTATAAAAGAAGGTTTAGAGCGATAAAATGGTTTAGAGAGGAAATTCCAGAGATGGTGACCTAGATGGCTGAAAGCAGTGATGGAGTGAAAGAAATCAAGATGCACAAGAGGCCAGAATTGGAGTAGTGCAGACATCTCAGAAGGTTGTAGGGCTGGAGGTGGTTACAGGGATAGGGAAGAGCGAGGTCAGATGAGAATTTTAAATTTTAGGTATAGATTCTATGCGTCCATGGTTCTAAACATCAGCAATTGTGAGCTGACTTGGTGCAGTAGAAAAGGTGAACTCCTGAGAAACAATATGATGTGAATGACTGGGTGGGAGAGTTTACTGTGGATCATCCAGTCAGTCTCAAAAATAACCTAAGGCAAGAAGAAAAATCATTTCAGAGAAAAAGAGCATTCACCCTCAGGTCTTCACTGTAAGTAGGTAGTAGTTTCAAGGGGAGCTGATGGTGTACTGGTATTGTCGCTGGACTAGTAATCCAAGAAACCCAGAGTAATGATCTGGGGACCTAGTTCAAATCCTGTCACAGCAGCTGGTGGAATTTGGATTCAATAAAAATCTGGAATTAAAATGACCTTTGTTGTAAAAACCCATCTGGTTCACTCCACAGGAGTGAAATTAGACAAACATTTCACTCTGAACCAGAGAAGGAGATATGAGGGAGAGGGGCGGGTAACTAATGTCCCTTCATGAGGAAAGAAATCTGCTGGCCTACATGTGACTCCAGACCCACAGCAATGTGGTTGATTCTTCAATAGCCTAGCAAGCCACTCTGTTGTAACAAACAGCTACAAAATCTCAGAAAAAAGAATGACCACCTGGCATTGACCTAGGTACCAGAAGCAACAGCGGCAAACTCAGCCCTGCCGATCATGCAAACTAACATGTGGGGGCAGGTGCCAAAATTGGGAGAGCTGTCTCACAGACTAGTCAAGCAACAGCCTGACATAGTCATCCTCACGGAACCGTACCTTACAGATAATATCCCAGCAGAGGTGGCAGCACAATGGTACACAGTTGTGAGGGAGTTGTCCTGGGAGTCCTCAACGTCGACTATGGAAATCTCATGGCATCAGGTCAAACATGGGCAAAGGAACCTCCTGCTGATTACCACATACAGCCCTCCCTCGGCTGATGAATCAGTGCTCCTCCATGTTGAACATCATTTGGAGGAAGCACTGAGGGTGGCAATGGTGCAGAATGTACTCTGGGACTCCCATATCCATCTTCAAGCATGTCTCAGTAGCACCAGTACTGATCGAGCTGGCCAAGTCCTAAAGGACATAGCTGCTAGAATGAGTCTGTGGCAGGCGGTGAGGGAACCAACAAAAGGGAAAAACATACTTGACCTCACCAACCTGCCTGCTGCAGATGCATCTGTCCATGACAGTATTGGTTGGAGTTACCACTGCACAGTCGTTGTGGAGACAAAGTCCTGCCTTCACATTGAGGATACCCTCCATTGTGATGTGTGGTGCTACCACAGTGTTAAATTGGATAGATTTCGAACAGATCTAGCAACTCAAGACTGGGCATCCATGAGGTGCTGTGGGCCATCAGCAGCAGCAGAATTGTACTTGAACACAATCTGTAACCTCATGGCCTGGCATATCCCCCACTCTACCATTACCATCAAGCCAGGGTATCAACGCTGGTTCAATGAAGAGCGCAGGAGTGCGTGCCAAGAGCAGCACCAGGCATACCTAAAAATGAGGCGTCAACCTGGTGAAGCTATAACACAGGACTACTTGTGTGCCAAACAGCATAAGCAGTAAGTGATTGACAGAGCTAAGCGATCCTACAACTAACATATCAGACCTAAGTTCTGCAGTCCTGCCACATCCAGTTGTGAATGGTGATGGACAATTAAACAACTCACTGGAGGAGGAGGCTCTACAACTTTCCCCATCCTCAACGATGGGAGTGCCCAGCACATCAGTGCAAAAGGTAAGGCTGAAGCTTTGCAACAATCTTCAGCCAGGATTGCCAAGTGATGATCCATCTTGGCTTCCTCCAGAGGTCCCCAGCATCACAGATGCCAGTCTTCAGCTAATTTGATTCACTCCACGTGATGTCAAGAAACAGCTGAAGGCACTGGATACTGCAAAGGCTATGGTCCCTGACAATATTCTGGCAATAGTACGGAAGACTTGTGCTCCAGAAAATGCCACACCCCTAGCCAAGCTGTTCCAGTACATCTACCCAGCTATGTGGAAAATTGCCCAGGTATGTCCTGTACACAAAAGACAATTAAAATCCAACCCAGCCAATTACTGCCCCATCAGTCTACTCTCCATCATCAGTAATGTAAGGGGTCATCAACAGTGCTATCAAGCAGCACTTGCTTAGCAATAACCTGCTCGTTGACGCCCTGTTTGGGTTCTGCCAGGGCGACTCAGCTCCTGACCTCGTTACAGCCTTGGTTCAAACATGGACAAAAGAGCTGAACTCCTGAGGTGAGGTGAGAGTGACTGCCTTTGACATCAAGGCCGCATTTGACTGAGTGTGACATCAAGGAGCCCTAGCAAAATTGGAGTCAATGGGAACCAGTGGGAAATCTCTCCACTGGTTGGAGTCATACCTAGCACAAAGGAAGATGTTTGTGGTTGTTGGAGGTCAGTCATCTCGGCTCCAGGACATCACTGCAGGAGTTTCTCAGGGTAGTGTCCTTGGCCGAACCATCTTTCAGCTGCTTCATCAATGACTTTCCTTCCATGATAAGGTCAGAATTGGGGATGTTCACTGATGATTGCACAATGTTCAGCACTATTCATGACTCCTCAGATACTGAAGCAGTCCATGTCCAAATGCAGCAAGACCTGGACAATATCCAGGCTTGGGCTGACAAGTGGCAAGTAACCTTTGCGCCACATAATGCCAGGCAATGACCATCTCCAACAAGAGAGAATCTAGTCATTGCTTGACATTAACGTTCAACGGTATTACCAGCATTGAATCCCCCACTATCAACATCCTGGGGGTTACCATTGACTAGAAATTGAACTGGACTAGCCATATAAATACTGTGGCTACAAAAGCAGGTCAGAGTCTAGGAATCCTGCGATGAGTAACTCACCTCCTGACTCCCCAAAGCCTGTCTACCATCTACAAGTCAGGAATGTGATGTAATACTCCCCACTTGCTCGGAAAAGTGCAGCTCCCACAACACTCAAGAAGCTTGATACCATCCAGGACAAAGCAGCCCGCTTGATTGGTACCACATCCACAAACATTCACTCCATCCACCACCGACGCACAGTAGTAGCTGTGTGTACCATCTAAAAGATGCACTGCAGGAATTCACCAAGGCTCCTTAGACAGCACCTTCCAAACCCATGACCGCTACCATCTAGAAGGACAAGAGCAGCAGATACATGAGAACACCACCACCTTGAAGTTCCCTTCCAAGCCATTCACCATCCTGACTTTGAAATATATAAGTCCACATCCCGTGAATGAATAAAAAAAACAAGATCCCATTCAGCTAAATGGTAAGAGAATTGGCTGGTTGACATTTCCCATGAAAAATGGGGCAGTTTCCTGATGTCAACCTCATTATAAGTAGATAAAAACAAAAAAAGGTTGTATTTGCAATGTTTCCCCTGTTTGTAATCTGAATTAGAGGCTCTGAATATGGACTTCCACATGCATGCAGCCATCATGATGAGTATGAAGCTAAGGCATTCATAATTATTAGACCCTTACTCCACACTCACCCCGTCTGGGTCTGGATATATTTTACTTTTATTTTCAAATATGAAATTATTTAATTTCAAACACAGTTGACATCCCATAATAATAGTACTGAACTGCTTGGCACGATGGGATCCTGACTCTGATTGACAATCAGTATCCCCAATGCAGTAATCTCCTCTACTTCTGTCACATCTGTTTCATATACATCCCAGTTTCATCCACTGTAATCTGTACATCATTTGCACCTAAGCTAGGAGATATCTGTGGAAAGCATGATGAGCTTTCATGGCATTTAAAGACCATTTCCTCCCAACACCATAATAGGTTTTTAGTGATGATAAGCTGGATATATCTTTTCTTCTGAAGCAATGAAAACCTATTCCTTCAGGTATGCATTGGCCAATGTATTAATCTGTGTCCAGATATTTTGCTGGGTTATTAATATATTGCTTCTTCTGAGAATTTTTTAAAAATTTGTTCATGGGATGTGGGTGTCACTGCCTGGGCCAGCATTTATTGCCCATCCCTAATTGCTCATTTGGAAAGCATTTAAGAGTCAATCACATTGTTGTGAGTCTGGAGTCACATGTAGGCCAAACTGGGTAAGGAGGCAGATTTCCTTCTCTAAGGGGCATTAGTGAAACAAATGGGTTTTTAGTCATTAGACTTTTAATTCCAGATTTTTGTTGAATTCAAATTTCACCATCTGCCATGGTGGGATTCAAACCCCAGAGCATCACCCTGGAATACTAGTCCAGTGACAATATCACTGCCTCCCCTAGGAGAGAGCACATTTACTTGTGTGAAATTGAGCTAGTACAGAAATTTCTGACAGTTATATACCTTCCATCAACAAACATCTGGTTTCCATTGTAACTCACCAACTGTACATTTAATTCCAGATTATAACAGCAGTAGGAAAAGTTTTCAGAATATGTAGAAATTATGTAGAATGTCCAGCACAGAAACAGGCCATTTGAGCCAACTGGCCTATGCCAGGGTTTATGCTCCACAAGAGCTTCCTCCCACCCTCTTGAACTAAGCTTCCCCTCAAAATGAAGGTAAAGACTTGGCCCTGGGATTTAGTTCCACATGTGGTGTGGGACTTCAGTGCCTGACCCATGGTGATGGAGTGCTTATCATTATAACAGCTGGGGCTCAGTGGGTAGCACTCATACCCTGAGTCAGGGATTGTGAATTTAAAACAAAAACAGAATTACCTGGAAAAACTCAGCAGGTCTGGCAGCATCGGCGGAGAAGAAAAGAGTTGACGTTTCGAGTCCTCATGACCCTTCGACAGAACTTGAGTTCGAGTCCAGGAAAGAGCTGAAATATAAGCTGGTTTAAGGTGTGTGTGTGGGGGGCGGAGAGATAGAGAGACAGAGAGGTGGAGGGGGTTGGTGTGGTTGTAGGGACAAACAAGCAGTGATAGAAGCAGATCATCAAAAGATGTCAACGACAATAGTACAATAGAACACATAGGTGTTAAAGTTAAAGTTGGTGATATTATCTAAACGAATGTGCTAATTAAGAATGGATGGTAGGGCACTCAAGGTATAGCTCTAGTGGTTTTTTTTTTATAATGGAAATAGGTGGGAAAAGGAAAATCTTTATAATTTATTGGAAAAAAAAGGAAGGGGGAAACAGAAAGGGGGTGGGGATGGGGGAGGGAGCTCACGACCTAAAGTTGTTGAATTCAATATTCAGTCCGGAAGGCTGTAAAGTCCCTAGTCGGAAGATGAGGTGTTGTTCCTCCAGTTTGCGTTGGGCTTCACTGGAACAATGCAACAAGCCAAGGACAGACATGTGGGCAAGAGAGCAGGGTGGAGTGTTGAAATGGCAAGCGACAGGGAGGTTTGGGTCATTCTTGCGGACAGACCGCAGATGTTCTGCAAAGCGGTCGCCCAGCTTACGTTTGGTCTCTCCAATGTAGAGGAGACCACATTGGGAGCAACAAATGCAGTAGACTAAGTTGGGGGAAATGCAAGTGAAATGCTGCTTCACTTGAAAGGAGTGTTTGGGTCCTTGGACGGTGAGGAGAGAGGAAGTGAAGGGGCAGGTGTTGCATCTTTTGCGTGGGCATGGGGTTGTGCCATAGGAGGGGGTTGAGGAGTAGGGGGTGATGGAGGAGTGGACCAGGGTGTCCCGGAGGGAGCGATCCCTACGGAATGCCGATAAGGGTGGGTGAAGGGAAGATGTGTTTGGTGGTGGCATCGTGCTGGAGTTGGCGGAAATGGCGGAGGATGATCCTATGAATGCGGAGGCTGGTGGGGTGATAAGTGAGGACAAGGGGGACCCTATCATGTTTCTGGGAGGGAGGAGAAGGAGTGAGGGCGGATGCGCGGGAGATGGGCCGGACACGATTGAGGGCCCTGTCAACGACCGTGGGTGGAAAACCTCGGTTAAGGAAGAAGGAGGACATGTCAGAGGAACTGTTTTTGAATGTAGCATCATCGGAACAGATGCGACGGAGGCGAAGGAACTGAGAGAATGGGATGGAGTCCTTACAGGAAGTGGGGTGTGAGGAGCTGTAGTTGAGATAGCTGTGGGAGTCGGTGGGTTTGTAATGGATATTGGTGGACAGTCTATCACCAGAGATTGAGACAGAGAGGTCAAGGAAGGGAAGGGAAGTGTCAGAGATGGACCACGTGAAAATGATGGAGGGGTGGAGATTGGAAGCAAAATTAATAAATTTTTCCAAGTCCTGACGAGAGCATGAAGCGGCACCGAAATAATCATCGATGTACCGGAGAAAGAGTTGTGGAAGGGGGCCGGAGTAGGACTGCAACAAGGAATGTTCCACATACCCCATAAAGAGACAGGCATAACTGGGGCCCATGCGGGTACCCATAGCCACACCTTTTATTTGGAGGAAGTGAGAGGAGTTGAAGGAGAAATTGTTCAGCGTGAGAACGTTCAGCCAGACGGAGGAGAGTAGTGGTGGATGGGGATTGTTCGGGCCTCTGTTCGAGGAAGAAGCTAAGGGCCCTCAGACCATCCTGGTGGGGGATGGAGGTGTAGAGGGATTGGACGTCCATGGTGAAGAGGAAGCGGTAGGGGCCAGGGAACTGGAAATTGTTGATGTGACGTAAGGTGTCAGAGGAATCACGGATGTAGGTGGGAAGGGACTGGACAAGGGGAGAGAGAAGGGAGTCAAGATAACGAGAAATGAGTTCTGTGGGGCAGGAGCAAGCTGAGACGATCGGTCTACCGGGGCAGTTCTGTTTGTGGATTTTGGGTAGGAGATAGAAGCGGGCCGTCCGAGGTTGGGCGACTATCAGGTTGGAAGCTGTGGGAGGGAGATCCCCAGAGGAGATGAGGTCAGTGACAGTCCTGGAAACAGTGGCTTGATGTTCAGTGGTGGGGTCATGGTCCAGGGAGAGGTAGGAGGAAGTGTCTGCGAGTTGACGCTCAGCCTCCGCGAGGTAGAGGTGAATTTAAACCCCACTCCAGAGACGTAAGATCTGGGTTGACACTCCAGTGCAATTAGAGTGAGTGCAGCTCTGTTGGAGGTGCGGTCTTTCTAATCAAATGTTAAACCAAGGTCCTATCTGACCTCTCAAAAAAAGATTTGCATGTATATCGCAGTTTTCATGACCACTGGGTCTCTCAAAGTCTACAGCCCATGAAGTGTTGTTTGATGTACAGGCACCTTTGTATTGTGCGATCACTTTCATGTAAAATATCCAACGGTGCCATTTGAAGTTTCTTTTCATTTAATATGTCAATACCCCTCATGATTTTGAACACCTCCAGAAAATCCCATCTTAATCGTCCCTGTTAAGAACAGCCCCAGTTTCTCTAAGTCTTTCCACTTAATTTATTTTTTGGGGCATTTTCAAAAGCATCAAAATTCGGCAGAATTCAATGATTCACTGGCCGTTTTCCAGTCACGACTGCATAGAGGCTCCTAAGAGCCTGTCTGTGGGAAATGTTGAACAATACAGTGGTTCCTTGGTGCCAAGGCGGTCTCGGACCATACGGCGGGAATTTGAGCAGGAAGTTCGGTTTGCGATAGGAACAGAAATCAGGAATTCGGGCGAGATCTGCAGGAGCTTCCTGACATTCGCTCCCGTCCTCAATGCGAAGCTCTGTCGATTAAAACACTGCAAGTACAGGCAAAGGCCGTTTGGCCTCAAAAGTCTGTCTCCTTTTGGTTGATTTCAACCCCAACTTCCTGACCCCTCACCAATCCCCTCCTCCTCTGGAAGTATATGGAGCTGTCTCTTGAACCTATTTATAATAATTACCTCAAGTGACCTTCGGTCCTTCGCTGGTAACTTAATCCACATGTTCACTTGTGTGAAACGTTTTCCCCCGAGTACGCTGTCCACTCCCAATTTTAAATGCCTTTTAATTTCTGGGTCCCTAATCAATATGATTGATTTGTCTGGATCACTTTTGCCAATCGTCGGAATAATTTTGAAAGCTTCACCCCCCCACTCCCTCACTCCTCCTCCCTCCCAATTCTCTCACCCTTCCGCTCGCGATGACTGTTTTGGGGATTTCATTTCTTCCTGTGAAGTGGAAAATACTAGCAATTATTGCCCAATCTTAGTTGGCTTGATTTGATAAAGCTGAGAGGCTTATTAGAGTACCTCACTGGTGTAGGACTGGACTCACATGTAATGAACCAGTTGGGATTTATGACCATCTGATAGCTTCACTTGTTTCTAACTCATACCAGATTTAATTTTTATAAAACCAAAAATTCAAGTTCTCAGTCATGGTGACACTTTACCCTCTCGTTCTACAACGACTATATAGGAGCTCAAACCTGTTGGAAATCCAGACTAGCGCATCCATCTAAATCTTACTGTTGAGGGCAGCCTCTAGTGTCTCAGCCAAGTGGTTATTCTTCATGGGTCAGCATAGGGAGGTGGTGTTTTCTGTTTTTTTTAAGTTTATTTTTAATCGGGAAGGGCCAGTCAGAATCTAGTCATGGTGAACGTTCAGTAGATAAATATTAAGAGTGGGTTGCTATCCGAAAAGGAAGACTGTGAAGGGTTGCTAGGAGAAGGTGGAGGGAGCGGCAGCGGGTGAATTGCTCCTTCAGAGAACAGGCACAAACACGACGGGCCGAATGGCCACCTTCCGTGATGAAGCCCTTCTATGAATTTTTATCATTTCTAAAGAGAGCGGCTCTGCGTGGTTTCCCCGATTCGTAGCCCGAGGCCTCTGGGGTGGTTGTAGTCCCCCTCCCTTAACCATGATCTGGTTCAGATCGGCCAAAATGAATGCGGGACGTGTCCGAACTGTATAGCTCAGTGGTCCTCAGAATGGAGTCCGTAGGCCCCTAAGGGTCTGTAGAAACTCTCTCGTAAGCCTGCGGAATGATGTGAATGTGCCACGTTGCTGTGGTTGGGATCGGGTATGCGCTGTTGACTGATGGTGGCGGAAATGCCGCACACCAGGCAGGTGTGAGCGATATTCTAGCCCAGACAGGCCGGTAAACCACAGGAAAACCATGAATGGGAGGGAGGTGAAGGGTTATATCTGAAATGCTGCCAGTGTTCTCAAACAGGAGCCAACGAGCCCCATTCCATTCCCAGCAAGGGGCAGGGAGGTGTCCCGAGGCGAACTATTCAACAGGCACATTACCTCTCAGCTCATGGGAAGAATAGCATTAATGTTCACTGCATCGGGCAGTCCTGGCAGAATTTCACACAAGTTCCTTCAACATGAAACAAAAATAGAAACTGCTGGAAAAACTCAGCAGGTCTGACAGCATCTGTGGAGAGAAAGACCGAGTTAACGTTTCGAGTCGGTATGATTCTTCTTCAGAGCTAAAGAGAAGTAAACATGTGATGAAATTTATACTGTTTTGAGGGTGGGGGGGTGGTGGAGCAGGTGAAAATGGACAGAAGGCCAGCGATAGGTGGCCATAGGAGAGATTGACAAATATGTTATCCACTAAAGGACAAAGGGGTATTAATGTTAGTGGTACTGCTTAAAGGAGGTGCTGATGGTGGCATTAAGGTCAGAAAGCAGAATTTCTCCCATGCCTCTGCTCTCACATCATCCTCTCCCTCCCAAAGCCATGATAGGGTCCCCCTTGTCCTCACTTATCACCCCACCAGCCTCCGCGTTCAAAGGATCTTCCTCTGCCATTTCTGCCAATTCCAGCATGATGCCACCACCAAACACATCTTCCCTTCAGCCCTCCTGTTGCATTCCGTAGGGATCATTCCCTCCAGAAGAGCCTGGTCCACTCCTCCATCACCCCGAACACCTCAACCCCCTCCCACGGCACCTTTCCATGCAATTGCAGAAGGTGCAACACCTACCCATTTACCTCCTCCCTCCTCACTGTCCAAGAGCCCAAACACTCCTTTCAAGTGAAGCAGCATTTCACTTGCACCTCCTTCAATTTAGTCTACTGCATTCGCTGCTTCCAATGCGGTCTCCTCTACATTGGAGAGACCAAATGCAGACTGGGTGACCGCTTTGTGCAACACCTTCAGTCTGTCCGCACGGATGACCCAGACCTCCCTGTCGCTTGCCATTTCAACATCCCACCCTGCTCTCATGCCCACATGTCTGTCCTTGGCTTGCTGCATTGTTCCAGTGAAGCCCAACGAAAACTGGAGGAACAGCACCTCATCTTCCAACTAGGCACTTTATAGTCTTCTGGACTTAACATTGAGTTCAACAACTTCAGACCATGAACTCTCTTCTCCATCCTCACCCCATTTTAACCCCTTTTTCAATTTTTATTTTTTAATCCACTTATTTTTATTTTTATTTATTTTCATTTTTATTCATTGTTTTATCCTTACCTTTTATCCTATTTTCGGTCTTTCTCCCTATCACGGTCCCCTCCCCCCACCCCACCCCCACTAGGGCCATCTGTCACTTGTTTATGTTGTTCTTCCCAGAGTGCTTACCCTTGTCCTGCTACTACCACATTCTGCTTTCTGACCTTAATGCCACCATCAGCACCTCCTTTAGCCAGTACCACTGTCATTAACACCCCTTTGTCCTTTTGTCCATGGCATCTTTGTGAATCACTCCTTTGCCTCCACCTATTGTTGGCCTTCTGTCCATCTTCAACTGCTCTTCCCCCACATAAACAGTATACATTTCATCACATTTTTACTTCTCTTCCGTCCTGAAGAAGAGTCATACAACTCAAAACATTAACTCTGTCTTTCATCTCCACAGATGCTGTCAGAACTGTTGAGTTTTTCCAGCATTTTCTATTTTTGTTTCAGATTTCCAGTTTCCACAATATTTTGTTTTTTTTCCTTTAACATGACACTGGCAAACTTTACATTCAGAAATGTAAATATGCAAGTGTACTGGAGTATAGTTTAAATGGGGTGGAGGAGTCTTTGATTATGAATCCATTTGTAAAGGGGTCCTCACAATACTTAACAGCCACTGGCATAGCTCAGTGGCATCATTCACTTACCACCTGAGCCAATGGGGGAGCTGGGAGTTTCTGTTCATTCACCTTGAAAACCTTGGGAATCAACTTGACTTTGGGCAACAGCGAAAGAGAATCAGCTGGAATCAGCTGCCTGCTGCACCTTCATGGGAGAGAATTTGATATTGGTCATTTTGCTATCGTCTAAAGTCAAAAGGCTGGAAAAGGAATTTACCCGAATGTAGATCACAACAACTCACTGTGTTAAAAAAGGAACTTTAAGAAGTGCTGGTGATGGGAAAAGCTGACAATCATCTGATTGGGTAACAAAGCATCTGTTTGCTTTCCAATTGACATTGGGAACATAGGGCACCAATAGGATGGACATGTTGGGCAGCCAATGGGCGAAGCCTTGGGGGGTGGGGCCAATTGGCAGGAATAGGTCATGTGATAAACCTCCAGGAATACATCCAGCTAGCGTTGGCAAGCCTATTTCCAGCAGAAATTTCTGGACAAGAATCAGAGTAGGGGGCCGGGGCTGAAGTTTCCCACCCCTAGTGCAGGAGAGGTGAGGAAGTTTAGCAGCTTTGTAGCTGGGATGTGTTAACATTCAGGAATGGAACCTCAGACTTTGCTGGTCAGGGAGATCAACACATCACACCAGGTAGTTCGCACTTAGCAACCGAGCCAGCCACTGCAGGAGTCACTCTTTGTGCATTTCTGTAAATTTAGCTCTTTAACAGGCGGGTTCTTTTGGCCCATATAACTAATAGAGAACATCTGTGCATTTAAAAAGATCTGCTAGACACTAAAAATAAATCAAAGTGCTTTTAAAACAGTGAAGGCGCAAAGATTTTAGCTTCCCAGTCAGTGGAGCCTATAAAACTAAAAAGCCCTTGGAGGATGAAATGGAGAGTGTTAATTCAGAGGTAATGCTGATGTGAAACACTGATTGGAAGCAGCAGGTACACTTGAAGGAGAGTTGAATGTCACCTCACCATCCATGGCAGGAAGAAAATTCACAATAGATACAATCAAATATAACTGGAATTGGAAATGTAAAATGACTTAGCTTGCTATAAAAAAAGCTTGCATTTATATTTCACAACATCAGGATGTCCCAAAGTGCTTTACAGCCAAAGAAGTACTTTTGAATTATAGTCAATGTTATATTGTAGGAAGTGCAGCAGCCAATTTGTGCACAGCAATCTCCCACAAACAGCAATGCAATAATGTCCAGATATTCTATTTCTGTAGATGTTGATTGAGGGCTAAATATTGGCCCAGGACTCTGGGTGAACTCACCTGCACTTCAGTACGGGATCTTTTATGTTCATCTAAGAGAGCAGGAGGTTTCCAAAAGACAGCATCTCTGGCAATGCAGCATTCCCTCAGTACTGCCCTGGGAGTGTTAACCTGGATTATACGCTGAAATCTCTGGACTGAGATTTAAACCCACACTTTCTAGAGGGAGCTCGCCACTGTCAAGAATCTGTTCGAAAACATTTCTGATCAAGGTTTTCTGATAAAGAATCCTTTTGAATTATTAAACTATTGAACTATTAAAGTAAACAGAACTTCATTTCTCACCATTTTTAATTGTTTTACTCTTCCCTTCTCTCCTATCGAGGCATTTACGCAGCAGTCCCAATGCTTCACCCCTGAAGTTGTTGTCATGTATTAGTTCAGATAGTTAGTACTGAGAGGCTATTTGATCAAGAGGGTCACAGCTGAACACTTGCCCTGTCAACGCTTGGTGCTTGTGTTGATGTGCAGAAAGTGGGTGCTTGGAGGAGCTGCTGGAGGGCCTGTGGTGCAAGCAGAATTGTCAGAGAGAAGAGGAAGACAAAAATGACTTATTCTCTTGTCAATCCCCTTTGCTCACATTCCACTACTGAACACTTGCTGCTTGATTTAGAACACATTATATTAATAAGCATTATAAGTATTCATTTGTGAACATCTAAAAGCATATTGAGTCAACAAGTTAATTGATGACTGTAATCCTGGAAATGTATGCACTTTATGGACACATAACTACATAACAATTTATGTTTATATGGCACCTTTAATGTAATAAAACATTAAAAAGCAAAATTTGGCACCAAGGCACATAAGACTTTTGAACAGTTGACCAAAAATATTGTAAAAGAAGTAGGTTTTAAGGAGCATCTTAATGGAGGCGAGAGAGGTACAGAGGCAGAGGGGTTTATGGAGGGAAACCCATGGCTTAGGGTCCAGGCAGCTGAAGGCACGGCCACCAATGTTGGAGTGGTTAATATCAAGGGTGCTAAAAGAGGCCAGAATTGGATGAGCGCAGAGGACATATTGGAGGATGTACAGACAGAGGGAGGGATGAGGCCAAAGAGGAATTTGAAAACAAGGATGAGAATTTTATAATTGAGTCTTTGCTTAACCAGAAGCAACGTAGGTCTAGGGCACAGGGGAAATTGTTGGTCAGGACTTTGTTTGAGTAAGGACACAGAAAGCACAAATTCTTAAACATATGCACGCCATAAAGCTCATATACAGACACCCACATAAATATGTACATACACATAGAACATGTACACCTGTATTACATAGAATTTACATTTGATCCAGTTGCTCCATGCTGGTGATTATGTTTCACACAAGCCTCCTCCCATCCTACTTCGCCTAGCTCCATCAACACTTCTTTCTAATGCCTTCTCCCTCATGTACTAATCCAGCTTCCTCCTAAATGAATCAATGGTATTCATATCAGCTGCTCCCGTGGTAACAAATTCCACATTCTCACAACTTTCTGGGTAAGGAGATTTCTCCTGAATTCCCTATCAGATTTATTAATATTTATCTTATATTTTTCAGTTAGGGTCCATGCAGTTTTTGGATCCTCCACAACTGGAAACGTCTTTTCCATGCCTACATTTCTATAATTTTAAAGGTCTCTGTTAGGTCTCTTTCAGAGAAAAGAGCCCCAGCCTGTTCAGTCTTTCCTGATTGTTGTAACCTCTCAGTCCTGGTCTCATGTTTGTAAATCTTTTTTGCACTTTACCCAGTGCTTCTGTATACATTTTGTAAATGCACACACTCAAATATATGAACACACAGTTGCACACCTTAGCCAAATGAAAGAACAAATCAAGAATGACATCCAGGTATTTACTTTGTCATTATAACTCAATAGAAGGAAATGGTTTCTGTTTCCTGTCCTGCATGTCAATCAGTGCAACACCAAGGCAACATTATAAAAAAATTCCACTGACTTTATAGGCTGCAGTGTCTGATGAGCTGTTTATTGGCCTATGTTTAAAGGGGCATTGCACCCCTATAAAGTTCCCAGGAAAGGCTTGTTCCTACTGTTGGTTATGATCTGTCATTTACTGTGAGAAAATATTGTTGTATTTTTCAAGGCACTTTCCTTCCCTAAGACAATTTTCACTGGATTTGAAATTGTTCCTTAGGTTTCTACTTTGAAAACATTTCCTTCTTCCTGGCTCACAAGTACAGATGAGGCTCTTTGGCCTGTCTACTTCATTCTTACACATCATAAAGAGCTCCCCCATCCCCTAATCCCATACACCCCTCCCCGAATGCAGCATTTAACTTGAATGATTTCAGAGAATTTGTGATCGTAAGATAATAAATAGGAGCAGGAGTAGCCATTTGGCCCTTCAAACCTGCTCCGCTATCCAATAAGATAATGGCTGAACTTTTATATCAACTCCACTCTCCTGCCTGATCCTCATTTCTTTTAATTCCTTCAATGCCAAAAATGTATTAATCTCAGTCTTGAACATACTCGTTGACTGAGCATCCACAGCTCCCTGGAGTAGAGAAATTCAAAGAATCACAAGCCTTTATGCGAAAAAATTTCTACTCATCTCAGAACAAAATGACTAATCCCTTATTCTGGGACTGTGACCCCTAATTCCAGACTCTCCAGCCAGGGAAAACATCTTCTCAGTGTCCTCCCTATCAAACTCTCTCAGGTTTTATATGTTTCAATTAAATCACCTCTCATTCTTCCAAACTCCACAGACTATAAGCTCATTCTACTCAATCTCTCCTCACTTTATTCTGAAAGCGATTCCAGCCGTTAATCGCTTTTTCTGTTAAGAAGTTCTTCCCGGCCAGAGCTCTGAGTTGACTTTTTCCAGTTTGTATATATGTTGCCATATCCAATAGGTTTAACTTGAAAGGATGCTTGGGATTAAATTTCCATTCTCCAATTCTCTCACTTACTTGCCTCCTTCCAGGGGTGAAAATTTTTCTTCACCTTTCTTCATAACTCAATCCCCTAGCACTAGGATCTGGTCTGTTGGTCTTTACATTAAGTCCAGGGCTCAGATCTATCCCTTGTTCCTCGCACTGTTCTCCAATGTGGCCAGGTAGCTGGCCTGCTTTCAGTAGGGATGAAAACCAAGTGCATGACCTCCTCACACACCCCCCCCAAATACAATCATTAAAGGAAGCAGTGTTTATCTGTTTGTCAACATGCATGCGTTTGGATATGCATGTTCAGAAATTTGTGTGTGCCTACTTGAACATGTGTGTGTACATGCGCACTTGTGTGCACATCATCTTCCTTTTAATACATTCATAGTATGTGGACATTGCTGACAAGGCCAACATTTAGTGTCCACCTCTAATTGCCGTTGAGAAGGTGGCGGTGAACCACGTTCTTGAATCGCTGTGTCTCCTGCCAATGCAAGATGTGGCTTTTTATTCAAGATTTGTTTAATTAAGTGAATTCAAATTCTCTGGTTATTGTGTTGGGGCTTGAACTCATGTCTCTGGATCATTAGTCCAGTCCTCTGGATTACTAGTTCAGTATCATAACCACTATGATATTGTACCCATAACGTTTCCCTATGTGTCATTTTTTTTGTTGCTTTGTAGCACCCTGTGAAGTGTCCTATGATATTTTACTATGTTAAGTGTGCTATATAAATACAAGTTGATATTGTTGAAAATCCCATTGACTCTCGCTGTCTAGGGTCATGTGCAAGGTGGCTACCGACACCCATCTGTGCATGTGCGCTTGTCCTCGCATGCGTAGAAAACCATTAATGTCATTGGCCTTATGCATCAGCAGCAAACGCAGCCTGGCTAAAATCATGGAAAGTAATACCAAACATTTCCATGGTTATTGTTAACTCTGTATGTTACAGATTGTGTAAGAGAAAACAGCAGATTGTATTTGACTTTATAAAATAAAAATTGATACAGTGCAGAGAATAGCCAAAAGTTTCAGGTATTGATGAGTGAGTTGCCAGGGTTTGTATATAATAGAATTGAAAATATGCCATAGAAAAATATAAAACTAAAGGAAAAAACCGAGGAGAAAGTGAAAATTGTATTTTGTTCTGAATACAGTTGTGGCTTGTTAGGCCATTTTAGAGTCAATCACACTGCTGTGGGTCTAGAGTCATATGGAAGCCAGACTGGGTAAGGATGGCAGATTTCCTACCCTAAACTGAAAACCAAAATTAAATTAACAATCCTAGAGAGATTCAGTTCACATTTGGATTGCTGCAAGTTTGAATTTTGCTTTAAAAAATGAGAAACTAAATGGAAAAGATGAGTGTCACACTGAGGTTGGGGAAATGAGTAGAGTTCTGACCTCCGTAGCTGGTAATGACGTCATGGAGGAAGTGGTACAACTGCACAAGCACCGCGTTGGCAGCAAACACAGCCTTCTTGAATACAACTTTGGCTTGTTCAGCCATTTTAGAGTCAACCACGTTGTTGTTGGTCTGGAGTCAAATAGCAACCAGACTGGGGAAGGACAACAGATTTCCTACCCTAAAGGTCATTAGTGAACCAGATAAGTTTTTACAACAATTTGGTACTTTTGTGGCTTTTTATTCAAGATTTGTTTAATTAAGTGAATTCAAATTCTCTGGTTATTGTGTTGGGGCTTGAACTCATGTCTCTGGATCATTAGTCCAGTCCTCTGGATTACTAGTTCAGTATCATAACCACTATGATATTGTACCCATAACGTTTCCCTATGTGTCATCTTTTTTTTTGCTTTGTAGCACCCTGTGAAGTGTCTTATGATATTTTGCTATGTTAAGTGTGCTATATAAATACAAGTTGATATTGTTGAAAATCCCATTGACTCTCGCTGTCTAGGATCACACATGAGTAGTTACTTGAATGAGGTAATGAATGACTGACTGTGTTTGGAAAGATAGGTTCAGTACCCTGGGCACACAAAGTATACTGGAAATTCCATATTTCAGCCTGTGATTTTAAAGGATAAAAAGTCACATGTAACCCGCGTACGCTTTCTCGATATTTAGACCCATCTTGCGTCTGGAGAATCTGACATCGCTCAGCATGGTCCAATGCCTTTAGGAGATGAGGATAGTATGGAGCAGAAGTGAAGACCTGGTTCAAAAACTGCAATATTCTCAGAATGAAGGAAAATAATAGCACATGACGGTCTCCCACAGATGGAGATTGAAATCTGATTTTTTTTACACTGGGTTATAAACATAGGAAGACAGAATGGTCAACACAGAAAGAACATTGTGCTTCATGTGCTTCATGTTAGTTAAAAACACACACTCTGTGTTGTAATTTCTCTTACAAACCATCAAAGAGTTTTTATCTAAATCTCGACTGGAAATGAGCACCATAATTATCAAAGATTAATGACAGGAACCTGCTATGAATACAGAGACAAAATGAGAACACTGTTCTGCCACAGAACACACCCTTAGATCACAGGAAGTGCAGTGTCCCTGGAAGAAAACCCTTCCTCCAGAATATTCCCTTTCATCTGGTGCCTGAAGATTGGATAAATTAGCATCACTGACACTTTCTGTCTCACTATAAGGCAGGAAGTTCAGACTGACAGTGAATGTGGTTGAGACAGGGAAGTGAGATAATGTGAAAAGGACCTAAAATTGTCAAGAATAAAATGTTCAATTCTCTCTCACTCATCACTAGTGTAGCTGTACCCATGCCAATTTCATGGTGTTGGTTGAGGGATACATATTAGCCAGGACACTGGAGAGGACTGCCCTACACTTCTTTGAGCAGTGGCATAGGATTTTTTATGTCCTCTTGAGTGGGCAGTCAGGGCCTGAATTTAATGTCTCATCCAAAAGATGGCATGTCTGACAGTATTCCCTCAGGATTGCCCTGGGTAGCATCAGCCTGAATTTTGTGCTCAAGCCCCTGCAGAGGGATATTCTTGTGTGGTGGTCTGACCCAATGAATGTCAGGGGAGTAGAGTTGCTGATAAATGTAAAGCAATTGAGAAAGCAATTAGATATCTTTAAAGGGGTACAGGAACCTGTAAGTTTTTGTACATAAATCTTGGACATTTTTAGGACAATTTGAGAAGGTTTATTATTGGGTTTATTAATAGAGGCATGGAGTACAAAAACAGGATGCTGGAATTGGATAAATATCTGAAGAGAAAATATTTGCAGACTACATGGAAAGGGCAAGGAGTGGGACTAGATGAATTGCCAATGCAGAGAACTGGCACAAACATGAAGGACCGAATTGCCTAATTCAGTCCTGTAACCATTCTATGAATCTATGATTCTGTAAGTTATGCTAAGCTTTATTAAACACTAGTTAGACCTCGGCCGGACTTCTGTGATCAATTCTGAGCACTACACTTCAGGAAGGATGTCAAAGCTTTGGAGTCGGCATGAAGGAGATTTACCAGAATGGTACCAGGATGAGGGACTTTAGTTATGTGGAGAGGCTGGAGAAGCTGGGGTTGTTCTCCTTAGAGTAGTGAAGGTTAAGAGGAGAGATGCTCAAGATCGCAAGCAGTTTTGATACAGTAAATAAAGGGAAACTGTTTCCCATGGCAGATGTGTTGATAAACAGATGACACAGATTTAAGATGATTGGCAAAAGAACATAGCAGGTTTTTGTGTTTTGGAATATGCTGCTTGAAAGGGTGGTAAAAGCAGATTCAACTGTAACTTTTGAAAGATAATTAAAGAGAAAAAAGTTTACAAAGCTGGGGAAAGAGTAAGGGAATGGGGCTAATTGGATAAGAGCTAGTAGGCACAATGGACTGAATGGTCACCTTTTGTGCCTATATCATTCTATGATTCTATGACACTAAACATGAAAGAAGGTAGTGACTGCAACACAATTGAACCTTCAATTGGAACATGAAGCTGATGAGAAAATTGTATCTTCTCTTTGTCACATTATATGGCACAGTGGAAGGCATGTTTGCTGTAGATCAGAAGATAAAAGAATAATAAAAAATAAACAAGCCTACTATCTGACTAACCCAGAGCACTGTCCCACTCTAAAATTCCCATTCTCCATACACAGCATGTCTCAATCTCTGACTCTCAAACCTCTTCTAATAAACATTTAACAAGGTTTCTTTTTCCCCTTGGAACTATTGCTTGTTAAATTATCTCAGGTCTCATCCCTCTCAAGCCAATGAATAAACCTTTCCACCCTATTTCCTGGCGTCTAGACTTATCACAAGTATTTTTTTTTCAGTCATTCTCTCTAGTTGACTCTACAAGGCGGGAAAATTGAACAACAAATCCTTAGGAAGATAGAACCAGGCAGAAGTCATTCAGCCCCTCGAGCATGTTCCACCATTCAATTAGTAGATGGCTGATCTGTATCTTAACTTCCATTTACTTGCCTTAGTTCTATAACCCATTGCAGAACAAAATCAAACAATGTCAGTTTTGAAATTTGCCTCAGCAGCTTTTTGGGGGGAGAGTTTGCATAAAAATAAAAAGCACTTTTGTATCAAATGCCTGTAGATGAATAGTATCTGTTAACGCTGACATTTCAAACTGAGCTGAAACTCACTGAAAAAGTATTCCTGTGGGTGTAGCCATTTGGATTGATATTGGCAGATTAGCTGGCACAGGCATGATGGGCAGAATGGCCTTCTGCATTATTCTATCATTGAAAGGTATAAAACTATTACCAGGCTTGACAGGATAGATTCTGAACAGCTGTTTCCACTGGCTGGGGAGTCTAAAACTAAGACGCATTGTCTCAGTATAAGGGGTTGGCCATTTCGGATTAGATGAGGAGAAATTTCTTCACTCAGAGAGTTGTGAATCTCTGCAATTCTCCCCCACACACTCCCCATGCCCCATCCATGCTTTCCCATGCCAATCTCTGCCCCACTACCCACCCTTCAGACAATGCATGCCAACCTATTCCCCTGTCCCCACTGCAATGGCTCCTCTTACTCTCCATGCCATCCTCTACCCCTGTACCCATCCTCCAAGGTGCTTCATACCTCCATGCCAATCTATGTCCCTGTACTCATGTCCATGGCCCCTCATATCCTCCATCTCAACCTATACCCCTCCACCCACTCCCATGGCCCTTTAAGACCCTTTGCTAGCTTAGTGCTAACTTATGCAACTCATGCCCACCATCCACCACACTTGGCCCTTAAACCTACCATGCCAACTCACCCAATATCCATATTGGGCAGACCTCAGAACCCATGCAGAGATTATAAAGTTCTAAGTGTCTATTGCAGACTTCTTTGTATTGATAAAAAACACTCTCATTCAAAAAACCCATTTACCACATTTACAATCCTTCAACTCATAAAATCTTATAACAACAAACATTTCTTTCAAGTGCACAATCCCTTATAACAACAAGTATTGGAACTTATAGTCCCATTTCAAAGACTCTATGCCACTTGGAGCTGTTAATCAAATTTTGAAATGGCAAGGATCCTACTATGATAATGGATGGTTGTAAAATCAATCATGCAGCAATAATCCAGTCATTGAAGCCCTTAGGCTTATGCCAACAGACAGAGTTAAATAGCAAGCACTCCTTTTTTAAAACACTCCAGACATTTTTTTTCAAAGATTTAAAGGACAGGATTTTTAAATGCCTTGACAGCTTGACAGCTCCCTTTGACAGGTGCTTTCGACAGTTCATCTTGACTCTTTTGACAGGTCTCCTCGACAAGCGTTTTGACAGTTGATTTTGACTGGTCTGTTGACAGTTGAGCTTGACAGTAATGGGTTTATGCATTTTTACGCACATTTACGCCTACATTTAACAATTCCAAAGGGCACCTTAACTTCCCCGAAGGGCACCTCATCTCCACCAAGGTTTCCGTGACCAGATCAAAAGGGGTACATTGCCTCTCCAAAGGAGTACCCTAGCTATCCAAACAAATCCAGAAGGTTCAGACCTGTTCTTACCAGGTCTAGTCTGCATACTTCGGTTTCACACTGCAAGGCTACCAAAATGACTTCAGTGGAGGCAGCTGATGATTTTAACGTTCACCTGCCTCCATAAACAATGCACGCACGAAACCTGAACAACCTCTATTCCTGCCCCCAAAACAATGAAAATTGCTGTGTTCGAGGCAAGAACTTACTATTTTCATGTACTTCTGCCATTTTTGTCATGATTGAGAGGCCCCCTGTCATGATGAAAATCTGGGCCAGAGTCCAAACCTGCCCTTTCATTTTATTCTTTCCAGCGGGGCTGGTCAGAGGTTTCATTGATGGTGATCAGAAGCAGGAGAATCTGGCTGAACTTTGCCTCCCATCCTCAAGGCAACTGTAATCCCCCTCAGCCTTCCCCCAATCAGCGACACCCCCAAAACGAGATCAGCCAGCGATGGAACCTGTAAGTATGGGCTTTGCAGCGACTGTCAGTGGATCTCTGGCTTAGGAAGGAGTAAAGTCAGCTACTGACTCACTCCAGCGATCCCTTCTACCACTTGTTGGAAAACACCATATGTGCTCTTGCCTCTGTACATGGCTGAATAACCAACTAAGACTCACAGAAAGAAAAAGAAACAATAGCATTTATAGTTTTCAAAATATAGTATTGACATAAGATCTTTTATGTCCTTGTAAGAAGGTAGATAGAATTGGATTTAATGTTTCATCCAAAAGACAGTCCCACTGACAGAACAGCACTTCTGCAGTACTGCCCCTCTGATAGCACAACACCCCCTTGGCACAGATCCCCTAAAAGTGCAGCACTCCCTCAGTACTGCCCCTGTGACAGTACAATGCTCCCTCAGTACTGACCTTCCAGCAGTGCAGTGCTCCCTCAGCATTGCCCATCCAACAGTGCAGTGTTCCCTCAGTACTGACCCTCCGACAGTGCAACACTCCCACAGTACTGCCCCTCTGGCAGTGCAATGCTCCCTCAGTACTGACCCTCCGACAGTGCAGCAATCCCTCAGTACTGATCCTCCGACAGTGTAGCACTTCCTCAGCACTGATCCTCTGACAGTGCAGCACCCCCTCTGGAACTGAAGTCCATCAGTGACTCATCAAGTTCTGTGATGGGCTGGCAGGCATTGCGGGAGGTGGGGGTGGGGGTATGGTAGGGTTTCCAATCCTCCAGGATTGCCCTGGAGTCTCCCGGAGGGAAAAATTAACCTCCATCTCACTGCTGTGAGCAATGCCCAGCAGAAAAAAATCATGGGAGTATTTCAGAGAAAATCTTTGAACACTATTAGTTATGAAAATATTGAATATAGAGAAAATAAGGCTTTATGACTGAGAGTCAATGATAATGAAGAGTCCATTCACTTTCTGATTGGCCATGGGAAAGTGGGAAGCCGCAAAGATAGACGCATTGCAAACAATGGTGGGAGTGTGGGTGCCGTAGGGGAATGGAGGTTGGGTTTCCAACTGTGATTAAATGTATTCTTGGGGCTTTCATCACATAACTTGCCTCCACGCTCCAGCCTTTAGTCAGCCAACGCATCCATCCTGTGACATACTGCCTTCCTAACCCAAGTGAAGAGCAAAAAGACTCACTACCCAATTGGATGATGCTTGACTGTCAGCCAAATGGCCTTTTTGACCCCCATTTTAAATATTTTTATATCTGATAAAGAGAAATGTTCAAAATAAATGACAAAAAAGGTATTCTTTTTTAGTGCTCCAATGATTTTTCTCCAGGGTTGCTGATCTTCAACTTCTGGACACTCCAGACTAATCTTGGAGGGTTGGAAACCCTAAGATGTGGGAAGCCATATCTCCAGAAATTGATCTCAATCTCCAGTAATATGTTCAAGAAGAGTTGGCAACCCAGTGGCAATGGGAGCGGGTTTCTACACTACTATAAAGAAGCCTAAGTTAAGGTAAACTTTTGACAAACTCATAGCTCAATATGCTCAACAGGTTAGCATGGCATCACAAACATGATCAATGATTATAAACGTACAACTTGCTGCCACAGTGAACGATCCATCGGAGTTCAATGCTGCAAAGGGATGAGGGCTGATTTTAATTAAAGCCCTGCCTCCTGCTTTAATTAGCTTCGTGCCCTCTCTCACACAGGCACATTATTCATAACCAGTTGAGTCGCTGTCTGCACATCAGCACTCACCCACTATAACAGACTCATTTATCCAGGCTCGTACATTATCCAACATCATTGATTGAGCCACAGCTTAGTGTAGGCATCTGTCTCCATTGCATCCCAATACTAACATTCTATATTTCAGTCCACAGTCGAAAGGGAAAAGAAACAGAAGTAGATGTGTTTTTAATTTATTAATTTATTGCAGAGCAGATTCCTGGCCTAAGCCTTGTCGTCCATTAAGACAAAATGCTCTCTGCCTCTGTTCAGTCACATCCTTTTATTGTAGCTTTTTACTGCTTTTCCCCGCCACCTCCAGCAGTTATAGTCATCTTTTTTCTGTTGTTAGTAATCAGATTTATTGCTAATAAACCTTTGGCTGTCAAGGAAGAGAGCACTGACCCATCAGATGTTGCAGTAGAGCTGGAGAGGATAGCTGTGGCTCACAGGGGAACACTCTCCCCTCTGAGTTCAGAAGGCCGTGGGCTCAAGCCTCACTCCAGAGACTCAAATGCAAAATCTAAGCTGACAATGAGGGAGTGCTGCATTGTCAGAAGTGCTGTCTTTTAAATAATTTAAAAATATTTAAACCAAAGCCCTGTCTAACTTCTCAGGTGGACATGAAAGATCCCATGGACTTTATTCAAAGAAGAGCCAAAGAGTTTTCCCCCTGTGTCCTGGCCAAAATCTATCCTCAACCAACATCACTAAAAAAAAACAGATTATTTGATCATTTTCACATTGCTGTTTGTGGGATCTTGCTGTGCACCAATTGACTATTGTATTTTCCCACATCATAACATTGACTAGAAACTGAACTGAACTGGACTAGCCATATAAATACTGTGGGTACAAGAGCAGGCCAGAGGCTAAGAATCCTCACCTCCCTACTCCCCAAAGCCTGTCCACCATCTACAAGGTACAAGTCAGGAGTGGGATGGATGGGTGCAGCTCCTAAAACAACAACAACAGCCAACAAGAAACTTGACACCATCCAGGACAAAGCAGCTCCCTTGATTGGCATCCCTTCCACAAACATTCACTCCCTCCACCACCGACGCACAGTAGCAGCAGTGGGTGCCACCTTCAAGACCCACTGCAGCAACTCACCAATGCTCCTTAGACAGCACCTTCCAAACCCATGGCCATTACCATCTAGAAGGACAAGGGCAGCAGACACATGGGAACACCGCCACCTGGAAGTTCCCCTCCAAGCCACTCACCATCCTGATTTGGAAATATATCACTGTCGCTGGGTCAAAACCCTGGAATTCCCACCCTGACAGCACTGTGAGTGTACCTATACCACATTAACTGCAGCAGTTCAAGAAGGCAGCTCACAATCACATTCTCAAGGGCAATTAGGGATGGGCAATAAATGCTGGCCCAGCCAGTGATACCCACATCGCATGAATGAATAATTAAAAAAAAGTGGTTGAGTGACTGTCTTAATTGAGATCAGCCAACACAGTGAAAACTACAGTTAAATCTGAGACCCACATGATGTAATATAGCAGGGGGCACATTTCCCAACTGAGAAATAGGCAAAGTTGACTAGAAGTAAAACCATTTAACCAGTTGTGTGACGGTCGTGAAAGGATTTAGGCCAAGAATTAGCCCTTGCTGTAGATCCAGGCATGGCCAGGAGGGGACTCCACTTCACCACAGTAGCTTCATCAATCCCCACTTGGCCTGGCATTTCCATACTGCAGTCTGTCATGGGGGATGGGATGAGATGGTTTTTATTCCCCATGTTAAAGGAATCTGTGAAACATGTGCTGAATTATGGCTGCTGACTTTTTATTCTTATATTACAAGACCGCAAAAAGAATTTTGGAAGAGTTGACAACACACTCAACAGCCTCGCCCTGTTACAGCCCAGAAGCTTGTTTCTGAAAACATGTAATTTCTAAAGACTGCAGTCAAATCCTCACCACTAAACTATTCCAGTTTTTAAAAAAATCAACATTCAAAGAAAAAACCCTGCTGATTCTCAGTGGTAGCATTCTTGCCTCTAATTTAGAAAGTTGTGGGTTCAAGTCCCACTCCAGAAACGTGAGCACAAAATCCTCGCAGACACTCCCAACGCAGTACTGAGGGAGTGTTGTACTGTCAGAATTACTGGCCAGAATTTTCCAGCCCTTCCCACCAGTGGGATCATCTGCTTCCGCCAAATTCAAAGGACATTTGAATGGCTCACCATCCCCATAGCAGGACCAGAAAATCCTGTCCACTGTTTTACTTTAAACTGAGGTCCTGTCTGCCCTCTCAAATGCATGTAAAAGGTTCTGTGGAACCATTTCAAAGAAGAGCAGTTCTCCCTGGTATCCTGGCTAATATTTATCCCTCAATCACCACAAACAAAAATCAGAACAGAGGGAAATAGAGTTAACGTTTCGAGACCAATATGACTCTTCTTTGGAACTGAACTGTCTCCACAGATGCTGCTAGACCTGCTGATTCTTTCCCAGCACTCTGTGTTTTTATTTCAAATTTCCAGCATCTGCAGTGTTTTGCATTTCAATAAAAAACAGATTTGGTCATTATTTTACTGCTGTTTGTGGGAACTTGCTGTGCACAAACTGGCTGCTGCGTTTCCTACGTTACCACAGTGATTACAAGTCCTTCAGTGGCTATAGAATGCTTTGGGACATCTTGAGGTGTTAAAGAGCCAAAATGAATGCAAGCTCTTTCTTTATTTCTACTTTCAATGCCAATGCTGCACACTCCACCATTGGCAGCCATGTCTTCAGCTGCCTCGAATTTCCTCCCTAAACCTCTCCACCTCTCTACCTCGTTCCTCCTTTAAGATGCTCCAAAAACCTTTTTTCCTCACTTATCCTAATATTTCCTTGTGGTGCTTGGGTGTCAAATTTTGGTTGGTAACGCTCTTGTAAGGTTCCTTGGGACATTTTAAAGGCACCATTGAATGAAAGTTGTTGTTGTTGATTGGCTGAGCGCCCTACCCAACTACACTCAGAGGAATGGTGGCCCTCATTATCGGAAGGAGCAGTTACCTTTCTTACCACCAGTGGCGATGCTCCTCTGATGCTGGTGCTGGTGGAGTGAAGGGATGTCTAAATCACCCATTGATGTGTTAATCGGAGCCACCAGGCACACGGGGGTCACTTCTCAATTTAATACTGAGGCATAAAACTGGGCATTTTAGATTGGCATCATAGATATTACTCAATTTTTATTTCCATTAATTCGATCAGATTTCCCAGGGAGATGGTGGAAACAGTATTGCTTCATTCATTTGGCAATCAGACAGAGTTCTTTCTCCATATGACACTTTTTGATACAGTATACCAAGTATTTTGGAATGTGGTGCGAGTGTAGTCTGCTTGGAACAGATAACTTTAGCTTTATGGTTCCCAAATCTCCTCACCTTATATCTGGCTTTGTTAGAATCTTATAGAATATATACGAATGAAATACGCCATTCATCTCAATTGGTCTATGCTGGTGCTTATACTCCACATGAGTCTCCTCCCATTCCAGCACATCTTTCTAATCCCTTTTCTCTCTTGTACTCATCTAGTTTCCTTTTGAAAGCATCTAACTCTTTGCCAATCACTTCCTTGTGGTAGTAAGTTCCACATTCAACTGCCCCTGAGTAAAGGAATTTCTTCTGATTTCTCATGATGGTTGGTTGGTTCCTCTTATAGTTTTTCCACATTACATGGGGTTGCCACAATGCTGGTTGATCAACTTCATATCAACCATCATTTTTGGATTTAGTGTGTGGATTTACAGCTGGATGCTCTTCCTGCTGCTAAACCTCTCCAATTATCCAGCTGGAGACCAGCACTGATACATGCTGGCTTGCCTGCACCAGTGTCTGTGGTCTTTCATAGTCAACGAGTCCTGGAGTGGACTTGAATCTGAAGCCTTCCTGCTCAAAGGCAGGAGAGCTACCCATTGAGCCACTCCAACTCTCCTACTGGATTTATTAATAACTTTCTTATAATTATGGCTCTTGGTTTTGGAGAGGCCTCTAGAGATTGATTGTTGTGATTAACTAAAATCTCCATTTGAAAACTTTTAATCAATTACTTTGACGTGCTGTGACAGTTTTTATGTAAAAAGAAAGACTAGACATTTATACAGCACTTTTCACGACTACCAGATATTCCAAAGCACTTTAAAGCTAATTAAATACTTTCGAAGTGTGGTCACTGTTGTAATGTAGGAAATGTGACAGCTAATTTGTGCACAGCAAGCTCCCACAATGTGACTGTGAGCAGATAATCTGTTTTTGTGGTTTTGATTGAGGGATAAATGTTGTCCAGGACACCAGGGAAAACTCCCCTGCTCTCATTTGAAATAGCGGCAGGGGATCTTTTATTTCTGCCTGAGAGGGCAAGCGAGTCCTCAGTTTAAAGCCTCATCCAAAAGATGGCACCTCTGACAGTGCAGCACTCCCTTAATACTAGGAGTGGCAACCTAAATTTCTGTGCTCAAGCCTCTGGAGTGGGACTTAACTCACAAGGCTTACTGACTCAGAGGTGAGAGTGCTACCTAATGAGCCACAGCTGGTGCTTTCCTTGTTGGGAAATATATATGATATTTAAGGCACAGCAAGACCACATCGACAGCCAGGACAGGAGTAACCAATGCTTTTGGTTTTGGGGAGGAATGATGGGTTATTGGAAGGAATTCTATTTCCCTTCAAAGAAGCCGTGGGATTTTTAACAGCCACCTTGACCACTGTACCAGGCAGGCACTAAATCTGAAGGATAAAGAAAATGTGAAGAGGTAATTAAGCAATAGCTCAAACTTTATAACAGATGGTTTGCTGCGGTGAGAGTAAGTTAAACGTGTGTGTGTGTGTGTAAAACTATTTTATTAAAAGTTAGCTTAGTCAACTCAGAGATCTGAAGTGAGTTGGATTACTTTTTATACAGACGAGAACCTGCATTCCCATAAGTGGGAGGGTCAAGGTCGCAGCTGAAACACTGTTTGAAAACAGTTCACCAACAGGCAGTCTTGTGGTTTCAATGTTCAAAAGGAAAGGCACTCTTATGACCCTCTTAGAAGTTAGATAACAGGCTGGAGGAGGGGCAAGTGAGCCTGGGCCACCTGAAGTTGCTGCTTTTTTATGAAGATACGTCTCTGAAAGTGTCTTTTATTTTTGGCTGGACACGGTCTTGTTTTTCCTGCGGAGAGATCTGTGATTTTGAGGGCAGAGTGTGGTGGGGAGTGGGGAAAGGTTCTTCTCCTCAGGCATGCTTGCTTAGTTTGTATTTTTTTCTCCATTTTAGCCCTTAGGGCCTGCTCACATCTTCTGTGCGTCGCTGGGCTCAGCCAGCTCCTGATCATTGCTTTTGCCAGAATGTTCCTGAAGTATAACTTGTCTTCCCTGTGCACAGCTAAAAAGCAAATATAACCACACAAAAAAAAAATCCAAAGCTTAGAAACATTGGCAGTCATGATCCTGTTTTGCTCATTAGTGAATCAGACTCCTTTGTCTTGTAGCCAGTGTTAATTGGTCCAGAATGTCATATCCCATTACAAGCCCATTGGATCTTATTCCATTACAAGTTCACAACATGTTACAATTACTTTACTATATTCCAATATCAGCCCACAATACCTTATCCCATTAAAAGTCCACCATAGTAACTGTTTCATATGTCAGCCATGGTTCACTGGACAGAAGGTTGTGGATTCAGGTACTACTCCAGGACCTGAGCACAAAGATCTAGGCTAATGATCCAGTGCAGTACTGAGGGAGTGCTTCACTGTCAGAGGTGCAACCTTTCAGTTGAGATGTTAAAATGAAGCTTCATCTGCCTGCTTGGATGGATGTAAAATATCCCATGGCCACTATTTCCAAGAAGAGCAGGGGAGTTTTCCCCAGTGTCCTGGACAATATTTATCCCTCAATTGACAAAACAAGAAAAAGTCTATCTGGTCATTATCCCAATACAAGTTACCATACCTCGTTATGAGTCAGTTCCTCTACATCAAAGAGGAGAAAAATGCCAAAATAACGTGGACAATCTGTAGTTGCAGTGTGTCCTGTGACTGGGTCTATTAAGCTAAATTTCAAAGCGATTCAAGATCCAAACCTTCACAGTGTCAATAGTTGGGAATCCTTCAGGATGCTAAGTGTGTAATAAGGTTCTCCTGGTACGAACACAAATCCTTCTCCAGATTTATGGTGCCAATTTTCAAAACCTTAAAGGTACGAGGATTTTCTAAAACTAAACTTGCAGATAAATCCTATCCAGCTTTGGTCAATATTTCCTTACTCGCTCTCCCTTATATAAATAAATCTTTAACTTGGAATCTGAAGATATTAAAACTTTAAATCCTAGTTTATTAAATTAGTCCTTGCAGAGTCTTGATTTATTAAATCCAAACTCTTTGATTTCAGGCTTTGTACCTCATGGTTTATTTACACCTTCAATATTTCTTTAGCTAAGTTTCAATTTATTAAAGCTTTGCTCAGGGACTGACTGGGATGTTCTCACTTCTAGTAAACTCCTTTGAAGAAAATAAACTTTTGCATTTATACAGCTTCTTGTCCCATCTTTCATAAATATCTTAAAGTACTTCATGTACAGAACTACTTGGGCTGTTTCTATGTTGGTGAGTGCACAACCATTTGAAAACAGAAGATCTCACAAACAGCATTGAGTTAAATGACTGGTCTAGAAATGTCCAGTCTAGAACATGAGCTCATAGCCTCAGGATTAGAGATTTAGGACTGAGATAAGGAGAAATTTGTTCATTTAGAGGGTTGTGGATATTATAATTCTTTACCCTTGGGAGCTTTGGATGCTTACTCATTGAGTATATTCAAGATTGGGATCGATAGATTTTTGGGAACTTTAAGGCAATCAAGGGATATGGGGATTGGGCTGAAAAGTGGAGTTGAGGTAGGAGATGAGCCATGATTTTACTGAATGGCAGAGCAGGCTCAAGAAGCCATATAGTTTACTCCTTCTCCATTATGATCAGTTAATCTGTTTTTGGTTCGGGGAGGAATTTTTGGTAGGAGACAGGAGACCTCCCTACTCTACTTTGAACATTGCCATGGCATTGATAACAGAAGTGGGACCTCAATTTAACATCTGATCCAGGAGATGGCACTTTTACAATATAGCACTTTTTAAAATTAATTCTCGTGGTGCAGGTATCACTGAACTTTACCGCTCATTGCTAGTTGTCTTTCAGAAGGTGATGGTGGGCTCCCACCTTGAACAACTGCAGTCCACGTATGGCTATTTCGTAGCTTGATTATGAGTTCAGGTCCTGAAGTAGATCTTGATGAAGGTGGGGCCAACTTGGTCAAGCAGGCCCATTGAGAGGTAAGAAGGTAAGAGAGAATTTTCTGACTCAGTGGCAGGAATGCATATCATGAACTTGGACATGATTTAAATAGATTGTCATAAAATCAAATGAAGTCAGTGGAAATAAAAAAAAACAGAGAGATGTAAAATGAGCTGCCATTTTGTGTTTCATTATCACCCAAAGTCATGATTTACCCCTGACCTATATAAAGCAGCTACATTTTGGTTCCCTTTCCACAGTGTACATCAGGTGTGAATTTATGGCCCTTGGACCTTGGCAACCTGGCTCATCTGGTTATGGTTCTCACTCACTGCTTTTACTGTGTTTGGATTTTGTGAGTCTGAGTTTGAAAGGGGTTTGCTTGTCAAGCTGCTATCTAAATCCTAAATCAGAACATCAAGACTTGTTCACACTAGAAACCAGGATATGTGCCAATTAAACCTGCCTGACAACCCATCCATTCCCAAGGCTCCTTTGTACAATCCTAAACAATCCATGAAGACAAAAAGATTGGATGCTCGATTATCAAGTTCTGGGAAATGGAAACATTGCTGACAGGAACCCACATGTGCAATCTCCTGAGCTCATTGATATTCAGAATGGCTGCCTGAAGCATTTAAATATTTCAGCAAACCCTGTAATTCCTGTGCTGGTTTAGAAAATTCTGTGGTTTAGAGAGGAAAAATTGCAAGAATGTGCATTTTGCACAAAGTAGATTTCTTCACCTTTACAGTCTCCTGCAGCCACCTTGATAGTAATCTCAACTCTGACCTAGCAGTTCATGGGTTTAAACCCCATTTCAGCATTTGAACACATAGTCTGGATTAATGTGTCTGTACTCGGTAATCTTATTCAGATGAAATGTTAAATCAAGGCCCATCTATCTGTTCAGATCTAGGGAAGCCTAAGGGCTGAGCTGACAGAACTTTAAAATTTTGAAAGGGTAGTAACAGAGAAGATGTTTCCAGTTGTGGTGAAACTAAAACTAGGGATCATAACTATGATAGTGACTAATAAATTCACTGGGGAATTCTCTATTAAGAGTGTGGTGTTAAAATGTGGAATTTACTACCTCAAAGACTAGCTGAGGCTAATAGCTTAGATATATTTGAGAGGAAGTTGGATAAGTATATGCAGGAGAAAGGGACAGAGGGATATGTTGGTAGGGTGAAATGAAGACAGGTGGGGAAGACTCATGTGAAGTAAAAGCACTGGCTTGAGTGGGAATGGCTTGCTTCTGGTGCTTTATGCTCAAAGTAATTTAATGTCAAATGCCCCAGCTATAACAATATTCAAAGAAGGTGCCCTGATGTATGGTTATCCCTCAAACAGAGCTGTCCATTATCTGAGTTGCTATTTGTGGGATCTTGTCGATCAAGATTGGCTTCAGTGTTTGGGGTGTCCTGAGGATGTGAAAGGTGCTATATAAATGCAAATTTTTTTTCCTTCTGCATCACAACCCCTGATTTTGTTTCCATCCTTTTCGATTTTCCAATTTTCATCGTACAATTTTTCTTTTCTGTGTGCTTTTGTTTATGTAATTTATTAGATAACATTTTCCAGCATTGCTCCAAAGCTATTAACTTAAGCTGAATTTCAGTTTCACCAGGTATAAACTTCTCACCAGTACACAGGCTGTTTGCCATGTATAAGTATCTCTGTAATCTGCCCCGATTCTACAACCCTCTGAGATATTGGTGCATCTCCAATTCTGGCCTCCTAAGCATCCCCAGTTTTAATCATTCCACTACTGGGGGTCAGGCCTTCAGCTGTCTAGGCTCTAAACTCTGTAATTCCCTCCCTAAACATTTTTGCCTCTCCTCCTTTAAAATCTATCTCTTTGACTAAGGTGGAGTATGTAGCCTAGGCTGACACTCATTGCAATACTGAGGGTGTGAGGTGTCATCCCAAAGGTGAATAGTAAAGATCCCATGCCACTCATTGAGAAAAACCAGGGAGCTCTCTGATTGTCCTTTGTAGCATTCCTTCTTAATCCAATCCCAGCAAATAAACAAATTAACTGGTCAGTCTGCTGATTGCTGTGTCTGGGATCTTTCTGTGCGCTAAATGGCTGTTGTGTTTGCTGATGTAACAACAATGAGTGCACTTCAAAGTAATTTATTGTTTATGAAGCACTTTGAGATGTTTGCAAGGGACTTTCTTCGAACAGACAAGTTGCTGCTTTGCACAGTTACTTTTTTAAATTTACTTCATTTCATCTATTACCAGTGCTAGTGTCAGGTGCTGCTGAATGAATCCTTTGTTAAAAATGGCTGCATTTCAAGATGAGTAAATTTACTCCCAATATTGGGAAACAATGTCCCTGTTGCCTTTGCTAAGAGCACTCCTGTGTCTTTTAGTACGGGACAGTCCCAATGTTGCATCATCCTGGTGATAATGCAAAGACAGCCAGACATGGTAGGGATTAATGATCCATGGTCTTGTCTGAAGCCTGGAGTGAAAGGAAAAGTCTGCAGCTAATGGATAGATGGAGAGTCAAGGTTCTGTCCACTTGTTTACCAAGGGATGGGTAATAGCCCAGGGCTCAGCTTTTAGCAAAGCTCCAGGCTCCAATCTTCAGGCTGAGAAGGAGCCTTTCACTGGATACACTAACTCAGATATAAAAGAACAGTTAACCCCTTAAGTGTCTGACCCAGGGATTTGCTATACATTCACAGGAGCATAATCTTCCCTGAAAATGTGAAAAAAAACTGGCAACAAGGCGATATATTTTTTGATAAAAACAAAAAAACTGCGGATGCTGGAAATCCAAAACAAAAACAAAAACAGAATTACCTGGAAAAACTCAGCAGGTCTGGCAGCATCGGCAGAGAAGAAAAGAGTTGACGTTTCGAGTCCTCATGACCCTTCGACAGATATATTTTTTGATGTTGTTATGAAAAGCAGTTAGTGCTTGAAACAGAAAAAATATTAATTTTATTCTTTCTCTCAGTTTTGAGTCTTACTTGGCTATAGATTCCTCGACGACAACAATAACTGCAAATGGTAATTTTCTTTGAGTCTAGACAACATCAACAACCTGCATTTATATCTCACTTTTAATGTAGTAAAATGTCTCAAGGTGCTTCACAGAGCAACTAACAAAGTTTGACTCTGAGCCATAGATAAAGATATCAGGACAGGTAAGCAAAATCTTCTTCAAAGAGATAGGTTTTAAAGCGTCTTAAAGGAGGAGAGAGGGGTAGCGAGGTGGAGAGATTTATGGAAGGAATTCCAAAGCCTCGAGCCTAGATGACTAAAGGCAGAGCCTCCAATGGGGGAGCAAAGGAAATCGGCAATGTGCAAGAGGCCAGAGTTGGACAATGAGAGTCAACAGGTTATTGGAACCAAGCTTGTCCCTGTCCTGAGACACACCTTCCACCAGGGGGTCACTGGACAATGAACTGGAGCAAGAATGCCACTCTTTTACTACTACTGCCCAGCTTAGAGTTGCTGGGATTGCCTTTGGAATGGAATTAAGTGAATAAATTGCTTTGGCACTGGGAGCTAATTGGCACAAAGCAGCAACTTGCGGGTTCAAAGGAAGTCTTTCGCAAACATCTCAAAGTGCTTCACAAACTACGAATTACTCTGAAGTGCACTGTCCTTAAAACCACCCAATAAGTTGCATTTAATTCTTTGATAGAGGGCAGGATTTTTCAGTCGGTGTGCGGGGACAGGTCCAACACAATGACACGTAAAATGACGCGCGATGATGTCAGGCGTGCTTCCCGATGTCATTGCGCTGTGTTGCGATGTTTCGTCCGGCAGGCGTGCACAGCAGTCGGCTGCGTGCTGGCCGATATTTAAATGGCCTATTAAGGTTGGTGGGCAGGCGAAAAGGCCAAGTGGCTTTCACATTTTTAGGAAACCTCATCCACGAGCAGGATGAGGTTCCCTAAAGCGTTTATTAAATAAACAAAACATTTTTTTGAAATATAAAAATATATCCCATCTTACGTGACGCACATGAGGGGACATGTTTAAATATGTTTTCGAGCCATTTATTTACTTATTTGACCGCTTCAATCTCCTTGAGGCAGTTCTGTGCTTCAGGGAGATTGAAGCGCTCTTTTGCACACATGCGTGAAAGAATGCTGGCCCCAACTCTCTCCTCCCCCCGCCTGTACAGGCAGCGCCAAGTGCTACCGCCTGCGTCTTATGCTGGGTGGGCATTAATTGGCCCGCCCACAGAAAATGGCAGTGCGGAGCCAATCGCCAGCTCCGCATCCTGATCGCATCCACACCCCCTCCCACCGAGCCCGCTCGCCGCCTGAAAGCTTCAGGCCAGAATGTTATTAATTTATAAATCATCATGTTTAGCATTTGCAAATATGTCAGTCAAATTAAAGTTTGGTTTGCATGATGCAATGTGATGTATTAGGAACTCCTGAATCAGGCTCTGTCAATGGGCTATTTGACTGTGGTGGGCATCACAGCCAAGTCTTAACCTTATCTGATCATTTTTTCTATATAACAGTCAGAGGTAAGAACCCTGGTTGATTTTTTTCTCTCCCTTGCCCAAAGACACTGAGGCCAGCTTGAGCTTAGCCACAAAGTTTGAGGACCGAACACAAGGATCTGGTCTGCATGCATCAGATCAACAGTGGGTAATGAATTTATCAAATAATTGTCAAGGAAGCCCTGCCAAACACTTTTGCTTGTGCCTGAGTGGGTAGTGCACTCACCTCTGAGCGGTCATGGTTTAAAATCCCACTGCAGACATCTCAGCACAAAAGCCAGTCTGATAATCCCAATGCAGTGACTGCTGCACTGTCAGAGGTGCTGTCCCTCCGATGAAGTGCTAAACCAAGGACCCATCAACCCTCTCAGGTGGACACAAAAGATCCAACACCGCTATTCAAAGATGACCAGTGGAGTACTCCCTGGAGTCCTGGCCAATATTTATCCCTCAACCAACATCACTTACACAGCTCATCGTGTGATTACCACATTGTGGGATCTTGCTGTGTCCAAATTAGCTGCCGTGTTTCCTACATTACAACAGTGTCTACGCAAATTGTATAATTGGCAATGGTGTGCTGTGGGATGTCCTGAGGTTATAAAATGCACTCTAGAAATGCAAGTCTTTCTATTGACAGATAAATATTCTGATTGAAAGGATTATGGACAAGACATTTTTCTCAAACTGTACCTTTGCCTGCTCAGTGTTGAGAAGACTGTCCATCCCTGGGGACATTTGGGTTTGAAGTGTTCAAAACAGATGACAGGAAACTTCAAAAGCAAGTGTGTCTTTGGTGTCTAAAAGATTCTTAAAGATTAATGATTCCTCGAAGAGCATCAAATGCAAAAAACACAAAGTGTCCGTTCAATAAATCTTTGCCTTACAGTCCAACCAATTCAGAAAGTAACCTTGACAGAATCAAGGGCATTTTACCAAACCAAATGTTGAAACACTGAAGAAGAGGCGGTGTTATTTTGGGTAAAGCACATTGGAGATAGTGGTGAAATTTGGTAATCTGGTTGTCCAGTTTTTGAAACAGTTGAAAATGAAATGGTATTTATAACTGCCTCATCCCACAAAGCAAATTTTGGGTGATAAATCTGCAAGTTGTTCTGCATTGAGTGAGAAGGATAATGTTTTGCCTGAGAATGAGAATCCTTGAACTGTGCACAATAGCAAAGGGTAAAAAACCTGCTTGTTCTAGGTTGGGGCTGGGGTGAGTAGGAAAAAAAGAATAAGTAGGAATGGGGCAGACATAAGGATAGAAGAAAGAGAGAGAAAAAGGTGATGGCAGAGAGAGAGAGATAAAATGTTCAAGAGTGCCAGGAGTGTGAGGGAAATGTGTGAAAAAGACTAGGGGAGGCAGAGTAAAATAAAAGTTGAAAGAAGGGATTAATTACAGCTTAGAGGAAGAGGGAATGAATAAGAAAAAAATAAATAGTTGCATTTATATCGCACCTTTCACAACCTCAGGACATTCTGAAGTGCTTTACAGTCAATGAAGTACTTCTAAAATATAGTCACTGTTATAATGTGGGAAAGACAACAGCCAATTTGTGCACAGCAAACTCTCACAAACCACAACATGATGATGACCAGATAACCTGGTCTAGCGACATTGGCTGTGGGATAAATATCGACTGAGACATCGGGAATATCTCCCCAGCTTTTCTTCGAATAGTGCAGTGGGATCTTTTATATTCACCAAAAATGGCATATGGGGCTTTGGTCTAACACCTCATCTGGAAGATGGCACCTCTGACTGTGCAGCAGTCTCTCAGTACTGCACTGAGTGTATGGGCATGGATTTTCTGCGCAAGTCTCCTAAGGGGACAAGGGACAAAAAGGGGATACATCATAGAATGATAGAAATTTACAGCACAGGGACAGGCCATTTAGCTCTTTGTGTCTGGTGCAGACTGAAAAAGTGCTATCCAGCCTAAACCTACTTTCCAGCTTTTGGCCCATAGTCTTGTGGGTTACAACACTTCAAGTGTATATCCAAGTATTTTTGAAATATGATGAGGGCCTTTGCATCTATCATCTTCTCAGACAGTCAGTTCCAGACCCCACCCACTCTGGATAAAAATATTTCTGAACTTCCCTCTAATCCCTCTGCCAATTTAAAACTTTGCCCCCTGGTTATTGACCTTTCTGCTAAGGGAAGTTGCTCCTTGCTATCAACTCTATCTAGGTCACTTATGATTTTATAAACTCAATTAAATATCCGTTCAAGCTCCTCTGTTTCAAAGAAAACAACCCCAGCCCACTACAATCTTTCTTCATGCTAAAATTCTCCATTCCTGGAAACATCCTCAGAAATCTCCTCGGTGCTCTCTCTAGTGCTATCGCATTGAATGACAGCACATGTAAGAGGATAAATGGGTAAGCAAGAGAATGGGAGAGGAGACAGGGAGACAAATGGAAAGAGGAGAGAAAGGATGCTTAGTTCATTAACACCTCTCACTTTCTCTATTCATATTGAGAATATGCCGGATTCCTGGGATAAAAGCATATCGATTTTCAATATGATTATCTCAAAAAGTGTGGGTGATGATTCTCTGAAATGATGATAAAAATGTCTGTGCTTTAATCTTGTGTTAATGTCCCATTAACAAACCTGTGACAATGTGCGGCACAAGTTCCCAACAGCAGAAATAATGTTTCCTTCACTCAAATTTAGGAAAATGTTTTAGCTTCCACCTCCTTCCACCAAAATATGAATTACAGTTTCTCCCTTATAACAAACAATTTTATGAATTCCTTTCTCCCTGTGTTTTTTACAGACTGGTCACGCTAAAACGTAAAGCATTTCTGTCAGCAGCTGTCAGAGCTGGCTGCCTTTAACATTCCACAGGCCCCCCAAAGGATGGCACAGGTTAATTCACAAAAAAAGTCTCATTTTTTAACAGCTTGTTTCTACAGCTTGACAAAAGATTCTGAGTTTATTGCCTCCTCTTTTCCCTGCAATCCAATTAAAAGCTGTGACAGAAAGCTGTCTGCTTCTTATCTGAAGCAGTGGCATCTGCAGATGCACTTAAAGGCCCACCTTTTTGCTGGAAGGGATTTAGCCAGAATTCCTGGGCTGTGTTTGAAGTTAGTCCATTTTCTTGGCATTGGAAACTGGGAAAAAACATGAACCTTTTCACTTGACATTGAAGCCACACTATAACATAATTAACAGGGCAGATTTGCGACCAGCTGCAGATAATCTCTGATTATCCACTGATGCTTCTTTCTGTCCATGTTTCTTTCAGTGTTAACCAATTCAGTGCTATAGAAAATTACATTATTTGCATCTCTACTGAAACATAATTTCATTGCATTTTAGTTTGACAAGTTATAGGAACAGAGATAAACCACGTCAAGTGCAGGCATTACAGACAAGGTGAAATGTGAGTATAAAATGCTGAGTTTAGAATTTTGTATACTGGGTATAAAGTGTGTAGAAAAGCTCTTTCAGATGAAACATTAAAGTGAAGCCCCATTTTCCCTCTCAGGCGGACTTAAAAAATCTCACTGCACTCTGTTGAAGAAGAACAGGGGATTTCTCCCTGGCACAACATATATCACAACTTAATTTGTACCCAAATTAGCTGCTGTGTTTTCTGACACAAGAGTGATCACCCTTCAAATAATAATTGTTCCAATGCTCAGTTTGGGTTCCACCAGGACCACTCAGCTCCTGATTTCATTACAGCCTTAGTCCAAACATGGACAAAAGAGCTGAACTCTAGGAGTAGGATGAGAGTGACTGCCCTTGACATTAAGGCAGCATTTGACTAAGTGTGGCATCAAGGAGCCCTAGCAAAACTGGAGTCAATGAGAATCAAGGGAAAACTCTCCAATGGTTGAAGTCATACCAAGCACGAAGGAAGATAGTTGTGGTTGTTGGAGATCAATCACCTCAGTTCCAGGATATTGCTGCATGAGTTCCTCAGCACAGTATCCTAGGCTCAACCATCTTCAGCTGCTTTATCAATGAACCCCCTTTCATCATAAGGGTAAAAGTGGAGATGTTCACTGATGATTGCACAATGTTCAGCACCATTCACAAGTCCTCAGGTACTGAAGCAGTCTGTGTCCATATGCAGCAAGATCTGGACAACATTCATGCTTGAGCTGATAAGTGGCAAGTAACATTCGCTTCACATAAATGCCAGGCAATGAATCCCTTAGGAAAGGAATTCCATGATTTTGACCCAGCGACAGTGAAATAGTTCCAAGTCAGGATGGCGAGTGGCTTGGAGGGGAACTTGCAGGTGGTGGTGTTTTATGTGTTCCTTCAGGAGGTGAGTTACTCCCTCCAAGAGAGAATTGAACCACCTTCCCTTGACATTCAATGGCATTACCATTGCTGAATCCCCCACTATCAACATACTAGGGTTACCATTGACCAGAAACTGAACTTGACTAGCCAAATAAATACTGTGGCCACAAGAGCAGGCCCCAGGTTGGGCATTCTAAGGAGATGGTGGCATAATGGTAATGTCAATGGACTAGTCATCCAGGGGGCATAAATTCAAATCCCACTGTAGCAGCTGGATTCAATGAATAAACTAATTTAATTCAATTAATAAATCTGGAATATAAAGCTAGTCTCAGTCATAATGACTATGAAACTATCATTGATTGTGATAAACTCCCATTTGGTTCACTAATGCTCTTTAGGGAGGGAAATCTGCCATCCTCACCTGGTCTGACCTATGTGTGACTCCAGATCCACAGAAATGTGGTTGACTTTTAACTGCCCTCTGAAATGATCTAGCACGCCACTCAGTTCACAGCCAATTAGGGATGGGCAACAAATGCTGGCCAAATGCTCGAAAAATAATTCTGCAGGGAGTAACTCACCTCCTGACTCCTTAAAGCATGTCCACCATCTACAAGGCACAAGTCAAGAGTGTGATGGAATACTGTCCATTGCCTGGATGAGTGCAGCACCAACAACACTCAAGAAGTTCAACACCATCCAGGACACAGCAGCCCCACTTGATTGGCACCCCATCCACCACCTTAAACATTCACTCCCTCCACCACTGACTCAGTGGCAGCAGTGTGTTCTATTTACAAGGTACACTGTGGCAACTCTCCAAGGCCCCTTTGTCAGTACCTTCCATACCTGCAACTGCTATCACTTAGAAGGATAAGGGCAACAGCTGCATGGGGAGACAGTGGCATTGTGGTAATGTCACTGGACAAGTAATCCAGAGGCCCAGGCTAATGCTCTAGGGAAATGGGTTCAAATCCCACCATTGGAATTTAAAATTCAATTAATAAAATCTGGAATTGAAAGCTAGTCTCAGTATTGGTAACTATGAAACTGTTATTGTTGTAAAACCCATCTGGATGCTCCTTAGGGAAGGAAAAATGCCATCCTTACCTGGTGTGGCCCATGTGACTCCAAAGGTCTGGCAAGCCACTCAGTTCAAGGACAATTAGGGATGGGCAACAAATACTGATTTTGCCAGTGACTCCCACATCCCATGAATGAATAGAAAAATAAATTCTGCAGGGAGTAACTTACCTCCTGAAGGAACACATAAAACACCACCACCTGCAAGTTCCCTTCCAAGCCACTCACCATCCTGACTTGGAACTATTTCACTGTCGCTGGGTCAAAATCATGGAATTCCTTTCCTAACAACACTGTGGGTGTACCTACACTGTATGGCCTTCAGTGGTCAAGAAGGCATCTCACCACCAATTTCTCAAGCACAGTTAGGATGGGCAATAATAGCTGACCTAGCTAGCGATGTCCACATTCATAAACAAATCAATCTTTAAAAAAATGCAAGTCTTCCTCTCTGTAACTCACAGGATGCACAGGATTGTATACAGGTTTTAGAGCATTGCAGAAAGGATATATTGTACTGTGCAAAATTGTGGAAAACTCCAAATGGGAAATCAATGTGTTACACAGGTGTGAAGTACTGCACACTGGACAATGCGTGGTTTGGAATGCATTCCCAGCTGAAACCTGGTACAGAGCATTCATTTTCTTTTATTGGTCCTCCAGTGGGTTGTACCACCCTATTTATGATTTATTTTGATTTGCATTAAAACTATATCGAGTTGTGAGCTGTATGCAGTTGTGGGGATGACTGTATAAACACACTGAGCAGAGGATCAGATATGGTGTAACCAGTACTACAGTTATAGTCCTGCTTTTACTCTCAGGTTGCAGGGAAATAGGTGCAAAAAATGTAGTGGATGTCGACTTGCAATGTTGCTCGGAGGGGGCAACATTTTCACCTGAGTCAGCAGGTTGTGTATGTAAACCCCATTCCAGTGGCTTGAGAACACAGACTGATGGTACCGAGAGGGTGTGGCACTGTTGGAGGTGCCACCTTGAGACATTAAACCAGGCACCGTCTGCCTTCTCAGGTTCAAGATTGCACTGTACTATTTGAAGAAGAGCAGGCGTGTCCTTCCAGATGATTTGACCAATATTTAGCACTCAATGAACATCACTCAAAAAAGATTAAAAGCAAAATACTGATGCTGGAAAAACTCAGCAGGTCTGACAGCATCTGCGGAGAGGAATACAGTTAACGTTTCGAGTCCGTATGACTCATCAGAACTGAGGAAATATAGAAATGAGGTGAAATATAAGCTGGTTGAGGGGGGGTGGGACAGGTAGAGCTGGATAGAGGGCCAGTGATAGGTGGAGGCAAAGAAGAGATTGCCAAAGATGTCACAGACAAAAGGACAAAGGGGTGTTGACGGTGGTGGTAATAGCTAAGGAATGTGCTAATGGTGACATTAAGGGTAAAAAGCAGGACAAGCAAGTGACAGCTGGCCCTAGTGAGGGTGGGGGAAGGGATCGAAATAGGCTAAAAGGTGGAGATGAAATGGACAGAAATACATTTAAAGATAATGTAAGTAGGTGGGAAAAGAAAAATATATTTAAAAATTATTGGATAAAGGGGGATCGGAAAGGGGGTGGGGATGGAGGAGAGTTCATGATTTGAAGTTGTTGAACTCAATTTCAGTCCGGAAGGCTGTAAAGTGCCTAATCGGAAGATGAGGTGCTGTTCCTCCAGGTTGCGTTGAGCTTCACTGGAACAATGCAGCAGGCCAATGACGGACATGTGAGCATGAGAGCAGGGTGGTGTGTTGAAATGGCAAGCAACAGGGAGGTCTGGGTCATGCTTGCGGACAGACCGAAGGTGTTCCACAAAGTTATCACCCAGTTTGCGTTTGCTCTCTCCAATGTACAGACCACATTGGGAGCAGCGAATGCTGTAGACTAAATTGAGGGAAGTGCAAGTGAAATGCTGCTTCACTTGAAAGGAGTGTTTGGGCCCTTGGATGGTGAGGAGGGGGGAAGTAAAGGGGCAGGTGTTGCACCTTCTGCGGTTGCATGGGAAGGTGCCGTGGGAGGGGGTTGTGGTGTAGGGGGTGATGGAGGAGTGGCCCAGGGTGTTCTGGAGGGAATGATCCCTGAGGAATGCCACCGGTGGGGGGGGTGAAGGGAAGATGTGTTTGGTGGTGGCATCGTGCTGGAGTTGGCGGAGGATGATCCTTTGAATACGGAGGCTGGTGGGGTGATGTGAGGACAAGGGGGACCCTATCATGGTTCTGGGAGAGGAAGGTATGTGGGTGGATGCGTGGGAGATGGGCCGGACACAGTTGAAGACCCTGTCAACCACTGTGGGTGGAAAACCTCAGTTAAGGAAGAAGGAAGACATGTCAGAGGAACTGTTTTTGAAAAAGTGGCGTCAACAGATGCAACGGAGGCGAAGGAACTGAGAGAATAGGATGGAGTCATTACAGGAAGCGGGATGTGAGGAGCTGTAGTCGAGGTAGCTGTGGGAGTTGGTTGGTGGACAGTCTATCACCAGAAATTGAGACAGAGAGGTCAAGGAAGGGAAGGAAAGTGTCAGTGATAGACCAAGTGAAAATGAGAGGGGTGGAAATTGGAAGCAAACTTAATAAATTTTTCCAGGTTCAGACGAGAGCATGAAGTGGCCATGAAACAGTCATCGATGTACCGGAGAAAGAGCTGTGGGAGGGGGCCTGAGTAGGACTAGAACAAGGAATGTTCCAGTATCAAAAGAGTATCTGGTTATTTATCACATTGCTGTTTGTGGGAGCTTGCTGTGCTTGAGTGTTCAGAATGCTACCAATCTATGATGTGCTGTGCATTCTGGGCACCTCAACTCAGGGAGCATATATTGGCCTTCCAGAGGGATGTAGCACAACATCACCAGAATGTTAATGAGGTTAGAAGGGTTAAATTATCAGAACAGGTTGCATAGTTAAGTCTTGTCCTCCTTTGAGTATAGAAGATTAAAGGGTGATCAGCAGGGGGGTTGGGGGGGGAGAGAATGGAATGTTTAGATGATTCCAGGCTTTGGTAGAGAAAACCCATTTCCTCTGGGGGGGGGGAAGCCTAGAATAAGGGTGCATAACCTTAAAATTAGAGCTAGAATTTGAGGTGATGTCAGGAAGCACTTCACACAAAGGGTTCAGGAAATCTGAAACTCTCTTCTTCAAAAATGCTGCTGCAGCTGGGATCAATTAAACATTTAAAACTGATATTGATAGATTGTCATTAGGCAAGGGTGTTGAGGGAAGTAGAACCAAGGTGGGTAAATGGAGTTAAGATACCCCATTTCTAATTGAATAATGAAAATGGCTTGAGGGGCTCTATGGCCACCTCTGGTTCATGTCTTCATAAAAGGTTTGTGTGCACTTTTGCGTGTTTTCTTTAAAAGCCTAAATTACTAATTATAGGACAAACTGTTAAACATTATGAAAGGAAAATCTGTATATTGCCTATGCCAATCACCTTAAGTTGTTATTGATCAGAGAAGGCATGGGCCAGCTAATTCATGTGGGGCTTCTCTGATACACCTCTTTGCATGGGAATGCTCTGTCTGTGGACACAATTCCATGGTGTTACAGCAGGTGGAGCTCTGCACCCAGCTTGGCTCAAAGGATCAGCTCAGCACATCAAGGGATTATGGGCAATTCACAGAACATGCTTACCCTGTAGATAGAGCCAAAAGCACACGTACTGTTTGCTTCTTTATAAATAAAATTCCAGCTCAGTCACATATACAGTGAAGCGACTTTCTCACAAGCAGTTACAGAAAGAACTCACTGAAATTTCAATGAAAGGTTGTTTAGCCCATTTCTGCTGCTGAATTATCCAGACTTTTCCTGTAAAGGGATGTCAATGATTAACATTAACAGTTCACAGTCCAGCCGTTTCAACAATTAAAAAGAAATATTGCTCAAATATTGGGGATCTGATAATGAAGGAGCTTGTAAATCAGGCTCTCATGAAGTTAAATAATTGGTTGAAATAGCACAGTCACAAATCCAAGGATAAGTAAGGCTCAATGGATATTATATTATCAGTTCTTACATTGCGTTAGGGTTAATAACTCTTCCAAGTTACCAGCTACCAGACTGAAATGAAGGTGACACAGAGGGACTGAGCAGAACTCTTTGAAATCATTTAGTTTTGTGTTATCACATGGACAACTCATTTTTAAAAACAATTCTATTTTAGGTGTAAAATTAATTGTAATTTTCAACAAGAAACAGTATTATTTTTCCCATATGTGATATGTGTGATCTGTGCTGAGTGAACGTTTCTCAGTATGGATAGCAACAGCACTGTTACAATTGGCTCCATGCTCCCTGGGTTGTGGAATGGGGGGTAGATAGTAGCAGAAGCATGAGTCTGTGGATTTGAGGGCAGGATCAGGTTCTGCTGTGAAACTCTGTGGTGGGGGGGCTGGGTGGGGGGAAACACCAACCCTAGTAAAGGATCACAATGAAGAATGGTCATGAAGGCTGCCAGTGTCATCAATAAAGGAGTGGGGTAAGGGCAAATCTGCGAGCAAAGTGGAGAGTGAGAAAGGGATCAATTCAAAACACAGCCTCTTTGCATGACTGCTTGGCTTAAGAGTTTTGGTGACATTATGATTTAAAGTAACCCCAAGAAGAACAAGGATTCATATTATAAAATTAGACTCACTGCTGAGAAAAAGAAAATAATCCAACATCATAATGTAATCTTTAATTTTCAGCAATCTTCAATTCCATCTTACAAGAACAGTGACATTACAACATACATGTGCTGTACACTAAATTCAAGTCAGTATTGTAAACAGACATTTCAAATCCAACATTCAAATATCCACCATCCTCATAATAATTAGGAAGAAACTTATATAGCAACTGCCCTACATTTAATATTCCAGAAGTATAGTAATAAAGCTTTTAAATAAACCACCAGTAAGAATGGCATTTACACAGCAATTGCATAAACCTCAAGTTGATTAACAGATGGTACTTATTCTGTATCCTAATCATGCACAATTCCAAATGCAATCACAAGAAATTCAGGACAATTTTCTTTTCTGTGAATGCAACTCACCCAAATGAGGGTAGGAAATGGACGGAAAGAAACAAAATAGTGGCAAATATTATCAAGTTATCAACAGATCTCATGTTACATTGTGAAACCGCAGTTCCATACTATGATATGTACTATACCGAGAAGGGTTTTTGCTCTACCTGTATTATGTAATGTACTGCTGATAAGAAAGAGTTGTGTGTTGTTAGAAGAATTCAGATTGACAATAGAGCCTAGAATTGTGAATTTGTAACTTTGAAGTGAGACTCGAGAGATATGTGCAAGGCCACATATATGTGCAAAGCCAATCAGGTAATATGCTGGTTTCTGACAGGTATACTCCACATTATATTAATCTGTACCCTTTCAAGCTTAATGGTTGTTAGATCATAGAATTTTACAAATTTGTAAATTGTTGCAAGTATTAGGCTTCAGTTCAGAAGTACCTAACACTAAAGAGGCTTTGTCTCTTTTTTTAAAAACAGACTAGATTTGCATCTGGTCGCACAAATGTGACATTTGCTACTAGACTTAAAGAATAAGATGTTGTAGATTTGCAATTAGTTCAAATGAAAAAGCCTCTTAAAAGGTCGCTGTTTTATAGCAGTCCATCATTGGGTTGAGTCCCAATGCAATCACTAAGTCACACACTCTATAGCCAGGCAAGTCACACGTGCTATGCTCAAGTCCCTCTGCATGGTTAGAGCAAGCGTAATATCAGCAGAGATGGGACAGTAAGCTCACTGCTCATCCCCTTTGACTATGTAAAACTACTTGAGCGAATGAACAAGATTTTAATGAATAAAATAAAATAAAAAATGAGTGTGCCAAAAAGGAAAAAAATAAAATAAAATTCAGGCTGGAAAACGGTACGAACTTTATAAAGTAGAACTCAAAACTTGTTTGTTATTTGTCTCTCAGTTGAACTCCAAAAAATGGGCCTGCACATGAGCTTCATAAGCACCGAGTTTGCTCTCTGGAAAGCTTCTTTGGCACACAGGGCATTCGTAAATAAAGTGTTTCTGAACGTGTTGCTCGAAGTCAAAATCCTCCAAGTTGAGCGGGAAGAGGACATCACATACTGGGCATTTTTGGCTGCAAATATTTAAATGTGAGAGATTTTGTGAATTTACAAAAGAACAAACAGTTACATTTAATTTTACAGAATACTGGGTAGTGCAACAATTTTTACAAGAGAAAAAAAAATCACAACAATGTGCTCTTACCAGTCAGTTGGAATCTCCTCTACCATGTCCTGTGAATTCTTCTGTGTACAGAAAAGAACAGTTAGCCCACTCCCACTGTCGGCCACGTACACCGTAAATGTTGGCTCCCCCAACACAAACCACCACCGATTGCACCTATTCTCAGAATGTCTCCATGCTCTAGAATTTAATCTTGGGATGATTTGGTTTCAAATGTGCAGACTTTCCAGAGAATGTTGCTGAAATTTTGAATGCAGTTGGAGTCACTTTCTCTACCCCCATACCCCACCCCCTGACCCTCAGTCACAAAATGCTGGCCAAAAATAATTTGTGTAAAAGACAAAGAAGAGCAGGTTGATTAAAGCATCAAGGAAGTTATTTCTGTGATTGTGTTGTTACAGCAGAGAAATTATTAGGGATTTGATTTTCCCCTTAAAGAATTACTGAACTGCAATGGCTGTGTCCATGTCATACAACTACTGAATCATTACTCCAGGAAGGATCCAAGTGTAAACTCTGCCTCTATTGGCAGACATGTTATAAATGAGATTTAAACATTTTTATTTTATTTTTAATTCCTGTTGGAAACCTCAACCAACCAGTGATGGGCAGCAAAAAATCAGATCTAATTAATTGATTAAGGCCTTTAATAGGGCTAACTGTCAGCAGGCGCACTGCCACCTCTCATAAGCGCCCGCCGCACAAAATATCGAGTGCATGATGACATCGGGACGCTCACCTGACATCATCGCACATTATTTTAGTCTAGCTCAGGTCGGGCGCGCGACCACCCGATGAGAAAAATTTTGCCCCTAACATTTCTGGGAAGTTATTTGTGTGTTCCTCTGAAGACAGCACTCAAGTAGTTGTTTAATTGTTCTGCCATATCCTTGTTCTCTATTATAAATTCTGCTGTTTCATGCTATAAGGGACCTACATTTGACTTCACTATCTTTTTCCTTCTTACATGCTTATAGAAGCTTTTACAGTCCCCTTTTGTGTTCCTTGCAAGTTTACTCTCACAGTATTTTTCCCCTCTTAATCAATCTCTTGGTCCTCCTTTGCTGAATTCTAAACTGCTCTCAATCCTCATGTTTGCTACCTTTTCTAGCAACTTTATATGACTCCTCTTTGGGTCTAATACTATCCTTAATTTATTTTGTTAGCCATGGTTGGGCCACTTTTCCTTTTGGTGCTTTTGCGCCAGAAAGGTATATACAACCATTGCAATGCATACATTAATTCCTTAAATATTAGTCATTGCCTATCCACTGTCATGCCTTTTAATAAAGCTCCCCAATCTACCTTAGCCAACTCATGTCTCATACCTTTGTGGTTCCTTTTGTTTAGATTTAGGACCCTAGTTTCGGATTGGACTACTTCACTTTCCAACCTAAGGAAGATTTCTATCATGTTATGGTCACTGTTCCCTAAAGGACCCTGCACAACAATATTATTAAGCCCCTCTGATTGCACAAATCCAAATCCAAGATAGCCTGTTCCCTAGTTGGTTCCTTGACATACTGGTCTAAGAAAAAATCTCATACACACTCCAGGAATTCATCCACCACAGAATTATTGTTAATTTGGCTTGCCCAGTCTATACGTTGATTAAAGTCACCTGTGATTATTGTGGTACCCTTGTTACATGCATCTCCAATTGCCTGTTTAATGCCACTCCCTACCTTACCACTACTGTTTGGAGACCTATAGATAACTCCCAATAATGTTTTCTGCCCTTTGTTGCTTCTTAGCTCCACCCAGACTGATTCTACATATAGATTTTCTGAGCTAATATCCTCTCTCACTATTGCACTGATTTCGTCCTTATGAAGGACCACCATCTTCTCAATGGCAACGAAGGATAGGCAATAAATGTTGGCCTTGGCAGCACTGCCCACATTCTGTGAATGAACGAATAGTTGGTGTACATACCGAGGGCTGTTGCCATCCTGAACTCCAGAATATATCACCTTCTTCAGCACAGACTTACTTTGAGATTTCTCAGACAGAATTGTTTTCAACAGCCCTGAAAAACTGGGGAGTATAAATCTTGCTATTCAACAAAAATCTAACCTGCTGAAATGGAAACTTTTTGGAAGGGGAAGTACACTGCCACCACATACTTGAAAAATATTTATTAATACTTCACTCTTAATCGAGCTTCACCATTGTTAAGAGAGACAGAGAGAGAGTGACAGTGCAAGAGGGATCGTAAACAGGAGAGAGAGAAAGAGATTGAGATGAACAAGAAAGAAACAGAGAAAAAGGACATTTCATAATTGGTCCCAAAAATAGGAAACCCAAAAACCTGATGCAATGAAGCATCATTTTGGCTTGTTCCACATTACCAACACCTCAGCTTCACACTGCTTTTCCTATTCTAACAAACATGGGGAATCAGAATAGAAGTGGCTCAATTTACACCTTCAACTTCATCCCTGTCTATCAAAGCTGGGCTGGGAAGTATTCTAGCACCTTCATCCTCAATCTTCCAAGTGTGTGTGGTTGGGGCGGAGGGGGTGGGGGGAGTGTTTATCCTCACCTATTCCTATCTGCTACTATTCAAGAGGGTCGCTGATTTATGACCAGTGGTGGGACTTCGGTAGAGTTCCCCTTTAATAACCCAAGAGGCAAAGAGGTCAAATGAAGCTGGTCTACTAACAAATGATGGCACAGCCTGGACCAAACCCCATATAAACTTGGCCCATGTGGTTCAGTATCACTCTGACAGTCTCAGGAGAAGAGCTGAGGAAGATACAAATGTGTACACAGCCTCGATCAAAACTGCATGACAATCAGCTATCTACCATGAAATCCATGGACTTGCTCAAATTGTTTTTGCTCCACCTTCTGTGAGATGCTGTGCAACTGCAAAATACTAGACCTGTATGCCAAGAGCAAACTTGGTTAGCAGGGGCAAGTATCAGTGTGGACATTAATCCTGAGTCTTCTACAAGAAAGAATGTCCCACCACCCACTGCTCTCAACATTGACGTTATTGGGCCAAGTCCCCTTGCAGAACATTTTTGACGTTCAGAGTGGTTGACATCAGATCCAATGAGCTTCCAGCATGCTGCGTTACAGTGAAGGGGGATCGAGTGGGATCAAACAGAAATTTTCAATTCACACCAAGCAGCTGCCATAAAATCAAATACTTCACCAGAAGAGGAAATAAATTTTAAAGATTTAGTTTAAAAACTAGATGATTTACCATATCATCCGGCTTTTGTGCAACATCAGGGCTTCCACCACTCTGTGATTTGTTGGTATCTGGAGGATCAGAAAGAAAAAGACAAATCAAGAGCAATAAAAAGTATCACTTGCAATAGGTCGCTAGACAAGTTGGATCTTTACAATTGAGAGGCTGTTGCATGATGAACAAAGACAGAAGAAACTGGAGTACAAGAGTTGATTGGCTGTAATTAGTACAGGGATTAGTTTTCTCTGCATTAGTTGCGCATTATGAACAAACAAAAGCCCAAATTAAAACGTGACAAAATGCTGACCCATTAACACCAAAAAATTTAAAATTAATTTTGTGATCAGAAACGCAAAAGCACCTCCCCAAGCTAAATTACATGAACAGGCAGGAGGCAGAGATCCACGCTTCATTTTGGGTGATGATCAGAACTCTGTAGGATGAATAGCTGATCATATGTAAATCAGTCATGAGAGGTTCTGCCTGTAGACATACAATGTTTAAATATTTTTGGTTCATTGCATGGTTTCTAACAGCTGGTATTTCATTGCAAGATACGATTTCGTTTATAAGAGCAGAACTTCAACTCCTGCAAGCTTGCCGGGACTCACCCAGAGATGGTTGTTTGAGAGAGCTTCCAGTGACTTGGAATTACTCTCACCAATTAGGATTTTTCTATATTGGGTTTTTAAAAGAGAATATGAGAGAGTTGTTGGAAACCTATCAGAATATATTATTACATTGTGTTGTTCAAAAAACAGTTTTCAACACTGAATGAAAATCGAAATTGTGGAGACCATTGAGAAAATAGTCAAACTGCCCTGAGAGTGTAGAGATTGAAAGAAAGAGACATATAATGAGAGATCAAGGGAGAGAGAGAGAGAGAGATAAAGAGAGATTACCAGAATGCCCCTGATGCATATGCCTGTAACTAGATGAGGAAGGATTAGTAAATTAGGAGCTCTGAAAACATTGGCTGGCGGCTTCCAAGGGTTGGTAGTGACCACTATTAGCATGTTCACAAATGTTTCAGCCGTGGTGATGGTGGTTTATGGGATGTGGGTGTTGCTGTCTAGGCTACCATTTTTTGCCCATCCCTAATTGCCCTTGAGAAGGTGGCAGTAAAGAGTACAGAGGCTGGGAATGGCCGGGGGAAAACAAAAGGGAAAGTCTGTGATTGGATGGGTGGAAAGCCTGCGAGATTAAATGACAAAAGAGATGATGATTTGATGATTCCCCCTCACTGCCCCACACACAGTGGATCCTTTCTCCCACTTGCAGAACTTGTGCTACCCGGATCCCTCCCCTGGTCTCTTATCCTTTCTACATCATTTAATTGAGAACTGCCATTGACACCTTCAATTGTCTTCAATTCTCTGCTCTCCTCACTCATTGTAACCTGTCTCCCCCTGAATTTGCAGAACTCTGTTCTCTCAGTCCTACCCCAATATCATCATCAAACCTGCTGACAACAGCCCCAAATGCTCCTAGTACTTTTTTTCAATTTAGCATACTGTATTTGCTAATCATGCTGTTCAACATTGGGAAGACCAAATGCAGATCGGGTAACTGCTTTACAGAACACCTCCGTTCAATCCACGAGTGTGACCCTGAGCTGCTGGTAATCTGTCACTTTAATTCTCCCCCCACTGCCATTCTGACCTCTCTGTCTCCAGCCTCCTGTCTCCTACACTGTTCCAGAGGTGCTCAATGTAAACTTGATTAGATGCTTTACAGCATTCTGGACTCACTGAGTTCAAAAATTTCACATCATAATCTCAGCCCTCTTTTTTTTGGATGACAGTTGCTGGTGTTGCTTCTGCTATTCCTATTAACACCTCCTCTAGACGCATATTTTATTTCTTTACTTGTCCCATTACCACTCCCTTTGGCCTTGAACCATGATTCCTTTTGTTTTTTGTCCCTGCACTTGCTTAAAACTGGTTCCATCTCTAACTTTTACCAGTTCTCATGAAAGGTCATTGGCCTGAAACATTAACCAAGTTTCTCTCTCCACAGATGCTGTCTGATCTGGTTATTTCCAGCATTTTCAATTTTTAATTCAGATTCCCAGCATCCACAGTATTTCAATTTTTCCCTTTATTTCAATGTCTTTTAGCAACAACAAACACTCCAGGTCTGCAGCTTTAAATATTAATAGGCAGTTTTTTCACTTGGAAAATGATGCGTTTGGTGGGAGAAGTGAAAACAAGAATAACACAAGAGTGCAGAGACAGATATGTCAAACTTTGGACTCTTTATTGAAATAATCGCACCACGGGCTGTCTCCCCTCTCCTCACTGGTCATGTAAACAACAGGATGAGCAGTTCCTTGTCATGTTGCTGCCTCTGCATGCGACTCCGCCATTATTCCAGCCTTTCTTTCGCCCACCCTCTATCTTGCGGGAGAGCCCCATCTCCCTAACCCTGCGTGAGGAAGGAAAAGCACACACGCACACACACACACACAACATTAATTTCAAAATCACTAGAATTCAGATATCAGCTGTGTCAGGCATTTGGATTTCCAAGTGCACTGGAACTTAAGAACAGGAGAAGGCCATTCAGCCTCTTGGGCCTGCTCTACTATTGGATCAGTCACTTCAGATATTCGGGTTGTTCAAACCAATGGCCTTGTTCCCACATGGGCCAGTGGAAACCCAGGAAACTTGTTCTGCTTGTCTGGTTTGTTCTGTTTGAATTTCATGGGCCTGGAAGTTTGGCAGAGGCTGTTTTTAGCTCAGTCAGCTCATTGACAAATAAATCCTTAATCAGAACCCCAAAATTTGTTATTGTCACCAAATTGAGATATATGGAATTAATAGGAACAGGGAGTTGAATACAGAGCGGTCGTTGAGTATTTTGGTACACGTCTATCGTTGTCTGTGAAGATGAAAAGTTTGGGCACATCTGTCTTAAGTGGAAATTCTATTTAATATGTTTGTAAATGAAATCTCATTGAAGAGGTGCCTTCTTACAGGGAATATTCCATGGCAAGATAAATGATGGCATTCCCAAAAAATACATCAATTATTGTGATTTTATAATCCTGAAGGCAGCATCTCAACAGTGCAATTTCAAAGAAGATTAGGGGAGCTTTCCCTAGTGTTTGACCAATACTTATCTTCATCCAACATTTGAATTAGATTTATTACTGGCCATTTATTCAACTGCTGTTTGTGGGATCTTGCTGTGTGAAAACTAGCCATTTTATTTCCTATAATACAACAGTAACTACACTTAATTGGCTGTAAAACACTTCGGGACATCCTGAGGTTGTGCAAGATGCTCTCTAAACGTAAGTTTTTTCTTTCTTATTTCCTCCCCTTGAATAGGAGTTCTAATCTAACCAGACTGTTGCTATTTTCAAAGAAAAAACACTTGCAAAGAGTCAGGATCCACATTACAGGACATTTCAACTTTTGAAAAAAAAAAAGAGAAAAAGTTGTGAATTCCCTCTCTGAACACTTCCATCTTTTAAGATCATTATCAAAACCCATCTATTTGGTCAAGATTTGAGTCACCATTTTAATCATACACATCCCACTCCACAGTCAGGCACTGAACCTGTTATCTACTTCCACACTTGCAACCCTGCTATCCTCTGCCCTTTCCTCAGCCAACTTACTGCTAAAACCCTCATCCATACTTGTTAACTCTAGACTCCACCATTCCACAAGCTCCACGCCAGCCTCCTTCACCCACCCTCTCAAATTTGCACTCATTCAAAACTCTGCTGCCCATATCCCAATCTACAGCAAGTCATGCTCAGCCATGGCATTTGTGTTTGACAACCTGCACTAGCTTTAAAGTTTTCATCCTCATGTTCCCATAGCCTCATCCCCACCCTATCTTTAATCTCTTCCAAGCTGACAACCCTCCTGGAACACAGCAATTCTTAAACTTAGGCCTATTGTGCACTTCCCCTCCCCTGACTTTCTTCATCCTGCCATTGGCAGTCGTACCTTCAGCAGCTGAAGGTCTGGAATTCCCCTCCCAAAGGTCTCTGCCTCTCCATTCACCTGAAAGACTCTCCTTAAAATCTTCCTCCTTGATCAAGCTTTTGTTCTCCTCTTTCGATATCCTTTTTTTTGTTATTTTTTTTGTTTGATAATGCTCTTCTGAAGCTTAATGGGAATGTTTGCCCATGTTAAAAGGTCCTAATTGTAAATGCAAGTTGTTCCTGCACGACAAGGTGAGTTTGAACCCACACCAGAATCAAGCTGAGGACAAACAAGAGCACGAGCATGCATGAAAGGATTGAAAGGATAGGGAGTACGAAATTCTGGATCACCTACCGCACTCAGAGTATGGGTTGCCGAACAGTAGTCCAGAGTGTCCGGAATGGACTTTTGGAACAGTCAAGCTGTAGGGATTAGGGTGCTCCAGCTGAAATGATCCACTCCGGTGGTTTGAACCCACTCTCAAATCGTCAATTTTCCTATTCAGCTTCTGTGAATGGAAGTCAAATTATTGTAACTATCTGGTTAAGTAAAAGACCAGAGAAACATCTGCACAGAGGTGGATCAGAACTGGGAATCTACCAGGATCATACCATCCAGGTTTGGATTAATTCATAGAATCAAAATTTACAGGAGGTCATTTTACCCATCATCCCTGTGCCAGCTCTTAGAAAAAGCTATTCAATTAGTTCCACTGTCTTGCTCTCTTTCCTGTAGTCCTGAAAGATTTTCCCCCTCAAATATCTGATAGTACAGGGGCTGCCAAATGCAGTTATAATCCATACTGTTCATCCCTTAACCAACATCATTCAAAATAAAATTAACTGGTCATTATCAAATTGCTGTTTGTGACAGCTTGCTGTGTGCAAATTGGATCTCTCATTTCCTACATTACAATAGTGATTACCCTTCAAATGACTTCATTTCACCATGAAAAATGCCATTTATATACCAGCATTTCTTACAGGTCAGTGGGAATTTGGCCAATGGATCCCGCCTTTGTCATGTGTCATGACAATCAATCATCATGCACCACCACTCCAGCTGAGTGCAGGCAACACACAGGCTGAAGGTAGAACCCTTGAGCAGCATGACTACTTGTCACACTTGGCAGCCCCTGTACTATCAAATCCACAGAATGCCGCACTCTATGTTTTATACTTCATTTATATGTCCCTTAGCCTTGCCAATCCCCATCTCTGTCAGCTCCTCCAGCTCCCTGGGATCTCTGCACTCCCCCAATTCTGGCCTCTTGCACACTCCTAATTTTCATCAATCCATCAATGGGAACCATGATTCAGCCGCCTAGGCCTTAAGCTCTGGAATTTCCTCCCCAAACCTCTCTCTCTTCTCCTTTTAAGGTACTCCTTAAAACTCAGTTCTATGACCAAGCTTTTGGTCACTCCCCCTATTATTCTGTAATGCCGCTTGCATCAAATTTGGTTTGATAACACTCCCCGGAAGCTGCTTGGAATGTTTTACTATATTAGTGGTTTTAAATGCAAGTTTTCTGTTGTTAACACAAATACAACACTGAATGCAAAATCCACAGCACCCACCTTGATCTCTTCTTGTAAATCAGCCACTTCCATAGTGCGAAGGTCCGCGATATGGGTCTTGATATCAAGCTCGCACTCGATTTCTTTAAACCTAACCTAAATGAAGCAAATTGTATTTCAATTATTTTCCTTCCTGTTAGAATTAAGCACCAATTGACAAACTTTACAAAGAAAAGTCTAACAATCTATAACAGCTTATTGTTTACCAATTCCTTACTTGGGTTACTTTTTGTTGATGCTTTGATCAATGATCAGAGACATGCACTTTACTTTAGATTTTGCTCCCTAGCCCTCTGCTCCTTTTTATCTCTGTCGCCTCCTTTAAGCTGCTCTTTAAAACCTACCTCTTTGAACAAGCTTCTGGCCACCTTTCCCAATACCTCTTCATGTGGTTCAATGTTAAATTTTTTTCTGATTATGCTGTGAAATATCACTACATAAATGCAAGCTGTTAATGCAAATCCATGAATAAACACAAAACAAAACCAGCGAAATGCAAGAGCCATCAGGATTGAATTCAGCTTGAATTCATTCTCGAACAGCAGCACATCTCCATCTAAAGAGATTTAAAAATCTAGTCATTCCAAAGAATATTGGACTATGTAATGTCACATAATTATGTTCCTTTTAAAAAATATTTGCAATGGTCCAACAGACTTTTTACGTCACTAGGGCCTGTGTCAGAGTAAACATTTGAACAATCTCCTACACATTGGATAAGTTAAGCCATTCATACTGTTCAAATAACAGTGTGGCTGTAAATAGAATATAAATAACTTTAAAAATGTCTTTATTCGTGGGATGGGAACATTGTTGGTATTGCCAGTACTTATTGCCCATTTCTATTTTCCTTGAGAAGGTGATAGTGAGCCACCTTCTTGAACTGCTCCAGTTCGTGTGCTAATGGTGCTCTGGCAGTGCTCAAAGGGAGGAATTTCAGAGTTTTGATCCATTGACAATGGAGGAATAGCCAATATATGTCCAAATCAAGATGGAGTGTGATTTGGAGGTGATGGTGCTTGCTGCCCCCATCCATCTGGCTGGTACATTTTACAGGTATCTCTTCAGTGGAGGTTTTTTTTACCCTCCACTAAGGAAACTACCCCAGCTTTGCTTGATGGAACTGCAGAAATGAGAACTGGCATGGAGCTCCACATGCTCAATTTGTGATACTTGCCATTTTCCAGACCACATTGTACTCCTGTTGGGCAACATGCCCCCAGTGGAAGCTCATAATTCAAATATTTATTCCTCTGGATCATTCTCAATGTTCAAAATCGCAAGGGGTTTTGAGAAGCATGGATAGGAACTGTTTCCGCTGCTGGGGGTGAGTGGGCAGGTTTGGTGGGGTGGGGGGGTGTCCAGTAACCAACGGACACTAATTTAAGATAATTGCCAAAAGGACCAGAGAGGAGGAAAGGGAGAGAGCTTATTTTTATATAGTGAGTTGTTATGACCTGCAAAGCACTGCCTGAAAGTGCAGTGGAAGCAGATGCAAAAGTAAGTTTCAAAAGGGATTTGGATAAATACTTGAAAAAGAAGAAATTTGCAAGGCTATGGGGAAAGAGTAGAAGTTGGGGAATGGGGTGAAGTGGTGAGGGAGAAATGGGCTAATTGGATAGCTTTTTAACAGAGCTGGCACAGGTATATGGACTGAATGGCCTGCTTCTCTGATGTAAGATATTAGTCCTGTGAACAAAAGGCACAAATACACCAACCTGCAAACCAATGTAAAATCTGCAATGTCTTTATAAACCCAGCAGTATGCAAGTCACTCACCATTGCCTTCTCTGCTCTGTCCCCAAGCTTTGACTTTATTTCTGCTAATTCAGTCCCAGGCTGCTGCACAGACACCCCCCCTGAACTGGCTGCTTTTCGTAGAGCAAAAAATAAACACAAGGTGATGAAACAAAGACAAGGAAACAGTTTGTAAAGCTGGTCTCTATTCTAGTCTTATAATTCTAGTACCAGCCTCGGGTGTGTTGTCCAAACGTACAGTGAAATTAAAACTGATCAAATTCAAATCGGTCTATCGCAAACACTGGAAATGTACAGTGGGATAGTCAGCATCAGAAAGGGAGATACACCTTACGGCACTCAGCAGAGACAGGTTAACATTTAGAACTGGAGCTTCTGTTAGATGTGATCCAATTCTTACCGGCCAGCTGTGCATTCCCAATATTTTCTGTTTTCTTTGAAAAATCTAGCATTCTTTTCGTGAAGAAAATAAATCTATTTGAAATTCAGGAAATGCACCAGTTCAGACTGAAGAGAGTGTGCCAACTCATTTTAAGACACAAAAACCATTCGAGGGAAGGGGGGAAGAAATGGAGAGGAAGGGGAAAGTTAGGAGCTGAAACTCAGTTTCAGAGAAACTACAGTGTGCACATCCCAGCAAGAAAGAATTGGATCTTCAGTAATGCAGCATTCATGAATTGACTAAATGTTCTCCATGAAATCTCTCCACAATAAGAACATTTTGAAGCCTTGAGAAAAAAAAATTGTTGCTGTCCTTTTGCCCAAACTTGCAAGTATTTCTGATTTAGCTAAAGTAAATTATTGGAAAGCTCAAATCCTAATGATTAAACTGTCATTTGTTACAATATCCCTGTGGCCACATCACACCATAAACCCATATCACAGAATCACTAAGAATCAAGCAGGTTTTGTACAATGGGACCAAGTCCTCAATTGATGAACACACCAACCGGTGCTCAGTGGGGGCAGTCACACCTTGGTGTCAGAAGGCAATGCGTTCCTTCCAGAGTGCATTATCTAGGCTGACATTTTAGTGTTTGAATGAAGGAGTATTGCATTGTTAAAGCTGCCATCTTTCAGATGAGAAGTAAACCAAGTCTGTCCTTTCAGGTGGATGTGAAAGATCCTATAGCGCTTTCTAAGAAGAGTAACGGAGTTCTCCTGATGCCCTGGCAATACTTTGTCCCTCAACCAACATCACTAAAACAGATCAACAATGTTGTTTGCTGTTCGTAAACTGACTACTGTGTTTTCTACACAGTGACTACATTTCAAAAGTACTTCCATTGGCTGCAGTACAAGTCTTTTTCATTTCAAGAATCATGACGTATTGAAAAAGACCATCTTTGCAGCCCTGCTTCCAAAAGATGAAACATTCAAATTTAAAAATAATATTGCAATTTATTTTTTGTAAGCAGGCTGGTCCCAGTTACAACCGAACCTAGTATTGTACAGAGCCCATTTTCTTTTGCAATGCCACAGTACCAGATTTTTGCCATCAGAGGTACTCAGTGAGCTAAATAAATACTGTAGTGAGGGAAAAAGTCATGACAGTCACCACAACATTTCAACTTACTTCACAGACTATCCACACATAGAACATTAAAGATGGATCCAATGTTATTAAAAATCTAGGGAATGATGTAGAATCCTAACCTGGGTATTTATGTTTGAGATTTCTAATGAAAATGTCTTGAATTTTGTAGATATTTTTCATGCTTACATGACAATGTATTTGGAGTAATTAAAGACCATGGAATAGAAACTTGTGTGGTGTGGTGATGTAAAACGAATGATATCAGATAGCCCATCCATTCTACCCAGAACCTGACGTTTAATTCTACTGATTGCATGAAACTGACCATCAGGCACTGTGTATAACGAGTGTTCAATCCAATACTATCTGTTTTGCAGCACCATCCAAAACAATTTTCTAATCCTATTTGTCCTACTTTAAATTCCATTATTTTTCTAATCATTCTGCTCCTCTACCTGTCTCTGCACTTTCTGTGATCTCAACAATCTCCTTGATTGGAGAGTGGCATTTATTCTTGTCTTCCTGTCGCACAGAAAACAGTTAATTGTTTATAACTTTTGGAACTACAAAGAAGCGCTCTTAACAAAAGCTATTCATACATTCAAATAAGCATCACCACAGCATGGAGGAATGGAAGGGCTGGACTGCTGCTGAGTCATTCCTCAGATAGGGTCTCACCACAGTCGGCGGATAAGGCAGCCACAGGGATCTGGGGAGTAAGCCATGGTACACCAAGCTTCTGGATCAGTTAAACATTTTGGTAATTTTATTCCTCTTTCTTTCTCCAAGGGGAGTGCAGGAAATGAAGGGGAACTGAAACAAGAGTGGAACAATTTGACTGTTGAACTAGGAGCAACAATGAATTACTGTGTAATGACTTGAGAAGAGAGTTGACCTTCCAGCCCAGTTCATCCGTATATATGGCTGGTATTGTCAGGAATCCTTAAAACAACTTTTTTTGGTGAACAAAGGCGTCAGCCAACTTTCAGATTTTTCCCATTATTGATTAAGGAAAAGCTTCTGGTGAGGCGTAGAGCACAAATTCATAAAATCTAACTCACAGTTCTTGTTCATCTTGTTAAAAAAAGCTGTGGGTAGCATGCTTATGTTAGTACAGAGAAATGGAACATTTTGCCACTTCAATGCAATCCCTCTTCCTGACCTTGATCTACAAATGGTTCAGTGATCAGGGGCATGGCAAGGTTCTTGCACACTGTCCTGATCTGCTAACTTGAACAATAAGTGCCTATGTAGAGTGTGTACAGTTACTCTTTGCTGTCCCCTGTACTTAGGTCTACAAGCCCAATCACCTTTGGGACCATTAACTTGGAGGCTCAGGGACGGAGAGAACAGTGTCGTACCTAATTCTGCAATCCAGGTCTCACCTTTATTTCTTTAGGCCTCGCTCAATGATTCTCCAAAAAACCTGAACCAACAGGAAATTTCTGCTGATACAGAGTATCTCTGATGAAAGGTCAGTTGCCCTCAAGCAAGGGCCCTCCCGTGGGTGGAAATAAATTTAGTCTCATTTCACAAATTGGTCCAATATAAATTTATGCACACATTAGTTCATTGAAATTAACACTGAGCCAGTCTCAGCCCAATTCTTAGTAGGCATGGACCCACGCCACAAAGAGCTCCTTAATTCAGCACTGGACTGGCAATAAATTGCTCAGAAAGATCAGAGGTTGGCTGGTGAGAAATGGAAAAGTGTCACATTGGCTCAGGAGGAACTAGTCAATTCTAGCTGTGGTTCAATGGGAGGGTAAAGTAGACAACACATTACTATTGCATCTAATCATACCTCAACTTACTTGATTCTGATGTTGGGAGCTTGAAATGGAAAACGTTCCATTCCCCTGTGGCAAATAACACTTAAAACTTAAGTCAGGAGAGACTGAGACCTTGGAGAAAATAACATATCAAACAGCCCAGAACCCACACTGAACAATTAATCTCAAGAATAACTACAGCTATGTTGGGGTTTGGGCACAGGGTGTGTGTAAAAGTTTTTGATTTAAAATAAAAAATATGGTGCCTTCATCCTATACTATCACATAAGCTGCTTATTCTCAGACAGAACTCCTACAAACCTACCAATAACGCTTTCAACTTGTCGATCTGTTTGTGCAGTCTCTGGCACTCCTTGTACTTTTGTACATAGCAAGACTTTCCTGTCAGTAGCTTAGCCTTTAAACTTGCAATCTCCTTCTGGAGTGGATGCTCTGCTGTGCTGCCCCCCTCAGTACAACCCTATAAAGCACAACAGACACATATGGATATATTTCCACAATTTTAACCAGGGTTTCTATGTTAGTTCCTATTCATCATATTGTCTGACAGATCACTATGTAACAATGGACTCCCTAATGGTTCAGTTAATATGTGCATTTTATTGTGTGCAGTCAAGTTAAAACAGACTAGGTAGATCCAGCTGATGTAGTAGGCCTGACTCTCTGTAGAACTACAAAAAAAAACATATTTCCTGACTCTCTCTATGTTTTCAGGAGGAAGCTGGATCAGACACTGACTGAGGCCAAGCCCACATCCTACAGAACACAAGTGCCTTTAACACTTGGCCCATGAGATCTCACGGTTTGGTTTTGATACCTGCTTGAGGGTATCAAAGGGGAATTATCCAGAGTCTTTTTTGCCTCCCTTATTGGCCCTGGGAATTTTCTGCCTTTCCCAGGAGATTACATGGCTGCAGTGGGAGGGTGGCAGAAGAAGTGTTTAGTCACAAAGTTCCAGCCATCGTGGTTTGGAGCAGGCTTAATGGAACAACAATTCTTTTCCTGTGTATCAGTTTTGCATGATCATATCCCTTAGCATTGTGTGTGCTCAGTCGAGTTTGCAGTAGGAGCAATCTGGTTGACTTCATTTTGTAAAAAAGGGAAACAATGAAGGAGGGATTGAAACCAAATTTGCTGCTCATGATCATTATCCAGAGGCATTTTTGGAAAGTGCCTGCCTTGGGATCACAATGCGGAATAGGGCTCAGAGGTGAAATCCCAATGTTTGAATAGGCTGCCAAGTTACAGTCTTGGGTCACACAGGAACGAAAGCATGCACGAGGTAGCAGATAAAGCTGAGAACAGTATCCCAACCTGGGTCAGCATTGCAGCAGAGGAGGATATGAAAAAATCTTGTAAATTATTTTTATATTACAATATGAACAAGTATTGGGGAAGTTTCCCCGTCCCCCACCCCCACCCCGAGTGTGGATACAAGCCTATAAGAGGTCAAAAACATTCACTTGATAGAAGAGGAAACATTTGCAAGGCTTTCAGCAAAGGGCAGGAGAGTGGGATCAACTGGAAATCGCTTTCAAATGGCTAGAATAGGCATGATGGGCTGGATAGCTGCATAATTCTTTAAACAGCACAATAGCAACAAGATATGGAAATACATGGTTATAGACACAAAGGCAACATTCTAGGCTAATTGAATCAAGGGGAGGCAATGGTAGTGGTATTGTCGGTGGAGTAGTGATCCAATGACCGCGGGTAATGCTCTGGGGACCCAGGTTCGAAGCCTGCCATGGCAGATGTTGAATTTGAATTCAATTAAAACCTGGAATTAAAAGTCTGATGATGACGACTGTGAAACCATTGTCGATTGTTGTAAAAACCCATCAGCTTCACTAATGTCCTTTAGGGAAGGAAATCTACAGTCCTTACCTGGTCTGGCCTACATGTGACTTCAGATTCACCGCAATATGATTGCCTCTTAAAATGCCTTCTGACAAGGGCAATTAGGGAATGGCTGGCTTAGCCAGTGACACCACATCTCATGAACGGATAAAAATATGGCCACCCACATAACATTCTACCTCCAGTCAAGACATCAGGAAGTCACAAAATGCAAATATTTCCAAAACTGGATTAAGAATTCAACACAACGCTAATTCAGAGAAGATGCAAAATGACCCAGACAATACATACTGATGGTTGGTGAAAACAGACATGCTCTCAAAACTTTTTGTTTTTAACTCATCATGTTGCGGGATACACAACAACTTGGCGGTTTTTACATGCAATGCGAATGTCTCAGTGTCGTGAGGCCTCAAGGCCAACCAAGACATACATATCTGTAAGCCCAACAAAGAGACTGGAATAGTCATCTTTAACAAGCATAACTATTTGACAAAATGCATGCTGTTCTTAATGACGGGTCCAAATTCGTATCTATTGGACCCACCTCGATGCATGACCGCACAGCCCCGCTCAAAAGCAAATTACAAAATGCTTGTTGGACTTGTATGAGAGTAACAATCTGCCTGCTGGTGTGTATGATAGGATTCGTCCTCACGGTTTACTGCTTCCATGTATGTATGGGTTGCCCAAGACACAAAAAGTGATGCTCCTTTATGCCCCATGACTGGTTCTGCACGACATGAATTGGCCAAATGGTTGAGTGAGTTACTACAACCAGTTCTGAGCAAGTTTTTCACATGCAGAAGTGATGGAATGTTTCACCACCATGTAAAGACCTTACAGGAGTCGCATATTGATAGCAATGTTGTGTCCATGCTTTGTTTGACATGGCTGGCCTATTCACTAATCTACCTCTCAAGGAAGTCACATCACTATATCATGGTGACCTAGACGCACCACCATTGTCTGAATCTACATTCATTGAACTTGTGAACTCAGCAACTCGTGCAGCTGAGTTCAGTTTTAATGCCACAACGTATGCCCATATAGATGGTGTTGCCATGGGATTCCCCTCTAGACCTAGCTCTTGCTAATGCCTTCAGTTTCCATGAGGAAGGTGTCTTCAATGGAATGGCCACTAGCCTTCTACCACTTGCATATTTCCGATACGTAGACGATATGTTTTCTATATTTGAATCTGCAGCTGCATGTAAGAATTCCTTGCACACCTTAATGGGCTGCATCCTGTGCTCAAATTCATCTTAAAAATGAAGCAGTCAAGCAAGCTTCCTTTCCTCAACATGCTAGTTGAGAAATCCGCCAATGGGTTCCCTCATACTGTTTACCACAAGCCCACCTTCACTGGTCAATATACACATTGGGATTTCTACAGTTCCAAGTGCTATTAAATTGACCTTAACGGCAACCTCATAAATAGGGCCCAAACCATTTGTTCACCATGCAAGTTTGATGCTGAAGTAGGGCGCATCAAAACTATCCTGTGGGCTAATGGCTCCCCTGATTAGATCAGTGCTTGCTGTATATCGGGCAAACTCATGAATAGGTTTAAGGCTGCCACTTTGAGTCCTGAAAAGTGTCCACTCTACCTCAGATTACCCTGGAAGGGCAAGGTGCCCCAAAAATTTGAGCAACAGGTGAAGCTAGCCATTTCATACTGCTACTGTGCAGTAGCAACATGAGTGATATTCTCCACTAACAAGACAAAAAGACTTTCTGCCTATCACACAACTGAGGAATGTGGTATATGCAGGTATGCAGGCCATATGTCCCAATGACTAGTGGGTCACATCAAACATCATGTCCCATCGGCTGTTTGCAACAGGCTAGTACTGACCGTATCCAACCAGCCCATCCTTGCAAAACTCAAAATATAGTATCCAACATGAGGTGCAATTCCACGATTGGACACTTACTAATTAATCCAGATTGTGCTAAGAATTACACTAACAACCAATTTAAGATTCTCAGTCGGGCTTGCAGTGTGGCTCACTTACATGCGTGAGAAGTAATATATGTTCGCACACAGGGCCCTATCCTTTACAAACAAAAGAGAATATTTACACACATTGCACCTTTTTCAACTAAACAAAGTTTTGGGGAAAGCTATTCTTTGGTTTATTCCCCATGGCAATGCTTTGACCAGAGCTGACCTGACTGGTTTGAATTTAAACAAAAGCTTGGCAGTAAACTGTTCCCTGGTGCATTCTCCATGGCAATGCCTCTACCAGGGTCCACTTGCCAACCAATCAGCACCTTCTTCTCATGCAGTATAAATTGTTGTTCCCTTTGAGTTTTGGTATTCTTGTGTCTGTCCTGATGAGTGCAAGATGAAAATCTTCAACAGAATGTCTTTTTTTTTCAAGTAATGCTCAAGTTCTGTACTACCGAGTGACGATGCATGTTTGATTCTTACATGACTTTACGATGTGAGCCAGTCTAAATTAATCAGAATTTTAAAAAGTAGACTACCCAAAGATACAAAATCACATGCAGCGTAATATAGAATAAAATTTCAAAATAATTCATCATTGGAAAATTACCTAATGACGTTTCATCCCCTAAAGTAGTAGAGGCCATCAACCCAACACAAAGCAGATTCTGATACGTGTAAATAATAGATTCAGTAACACCCTATAATTCTTACACACCAAGTTATTACACACCAAGACAAAGATCTCTGCTGGAGATAATACTACTGTGTACATGGTGATTCACACACAGAAAAGAAATGAATGACTCCATCATTTGGTTTAATCGGCACATGGGTCACTCACTAGACAGACAGTCATCCCATAAAATCAACCACCCTTGGTATTATATCAGTTATACATTCTATATACACTTCAGAAATATATACTGCATGTGCAATCTGAACCAATGAAGCTGAAGTCTTTAAATTGTGCGTTTTTTTATTTATAAAAAGCCAGTTAGTTCTAGTTCAGCGACAGCACTATCCACTGTAGTGATGCTGTGACTCCATCAGCGCATGCATTGTCAGAAGGTTAGGGCAGAACAATTAACTTGCCAAGATAAAAGCAAAAAACTGCAGATGCTGGAAATCCAAAATAAAAATAAAAATACCTGGAAAAACTCAGCAGGTCTGGCAGCAATTGCGGAGAGGAACACGGTTAACGTTTCGAGTCCGTATGACTCTTCAACAGAATTAATTAAAAATAGAAAAGAGGTGATATATAGGTAAAAGTTTATACCTCTGGTGGGACCATGCGATTAAGAGACTTGTAACAAACACAGGAGACCTTTCTTGTCTCATTGCTCTTCTGAGCTTTCCTCTCTTTTTCTAAATTCTATGCTGACACTCCAGTGCAGTACTGAGGGAATGCTGAACTGCTGTGCCATCTTTCAGGTGAGATGGTAAGCTGAGGCACCATCTGCTCTTTCAGGCCGACATAAAAAATTCCATGACATGATTTAGAAGAAGAGCTGAAGAGTTTACTCTGCTGTCCTGGCCAATATATAACCTTTACTCAACAGCGCAAAACAGATTAATTGGTCATTATCATATAGGTATTTGTGGGAGCTTGCTGTACACAAGTTGGATGCTGTGTTTCCTATATTACAGCAAGGAATATATTTCAAAAGTACTTAACTGGCTGTGAAGCACTTTGGGACATTCTGAGACCACAAAAGGCGCTATATATACACATTCACATCTTTTTATTGTTCCTCATGAATCTTATACTTTCTCTTTCCCCTTCCGGCACTATAATGACAATGAACTGGACACGCTCAAACTCCAAACTTCCCTCAGGCTTCAGTTCCTTCTCCAGTCTATATGGTAGGTAACCATTATTTTTCCACTTATATGGTCTCCTCTTCAGCTCATTTGAACTTCACTGTGCCTTTCATTTTGTGAAAGATGGATGAAGGGATAAGGGTCAATTTACAAAAAAATCCTTGCATATACAGGCTTCATCACGAGCACAATGGGCTGAATGGCCTCCTTCTCTGTTGTATCATGCTATGTATGACAGCCAGCCAGCTACAGGCACATGTTTTGCACTCAATATACTCAAGAGTCACCAATACACATACACTAATGATTAAGGACTTGCAAGGTTACTTTTTTCTCCCAAGAGTTAGGGCCCTAGGTTCAAAGTCAAAATGTGGGCAGGTCTGAATCTGCGTAATTGTTGTTGACTTGACTCAAACCCTCTGAAAAACTACAGTATTTGCAGCACTGAAAGAAGCCATTTGGCCCAGCTGGTCCATACTGGTTGTTTCTACAATGCACATGAGCCTCATCCCACCCCTTTCTAACGCTGACAGCATACCCTTTCTCCCTCAAATACCCATTTACCTTCCCCTCAATGCATCTACACTATTTTCCTCAACTACTCCATAATATAAGTTAGTCATTAAGAAATCCAATAGGGAACTCAGGAGAAACGTTTTGACTCAGAGAGCAGCAGGAATGTGGAACATGCTACCACAAGAAATAGTGGAGAGACATTATTGGGGAAGCCAGGTAAATAAGAAGGAGAAAGGAATAGAAGAATAAATTGGTGGGGTTAGATGGCGGGGGGGGGGTAGGAGGCTCATGCAGAGCAAAAGCACCAGTTAATGGACCAAATGACCACTCAACCCCTGATATACAGTGCTCCAAGATATGAAATCCCAGGGCATGGAAGCCTTTCTTTCTTCTAATTTTGACTAATTCCATCAAATCATATCAACAAGCCGAGGCAGCAGTGATACAAGGTCACTCGGTACAATCCAAAAAAACCCAGAGAACTTGTCCTTCCTTAGTGAGAGGACAGCAAATTACCCATTAATTTAGCAAATCATGACAACTTGCTTCACATCTTGGTAAGACGATGCAGAAAATTTGAATAACAACGCCTTGGCCAAGATGGGTGGCTGGATACTAAATATTTTCACATTTAACAGCATTCCCATGTCAACAGTTGCTTCTATGGAGACAGAATCCTGCCCAGTCATCAGTTCCCTTGCTTGGAGCTTGATCAAGGAATCATACAGCACAGAAAGGGTCACTCAGCCCATATATTCCAATTTGAAATAAAAACTAGAACAGTTGGTCAATGAGCTCACAGGATCTCCTGGTGTGATGGCAAAGGGAGAATTACACAAATGCAAATCACTCCTTTGTTACTATCACAAAATGAAGTTAGTCTTCTCTAACAGAGGAAGGCTCTTGACAAAAATGAAGGTTGATTCTGCAACACTATGTCTAGTTGTTATTTGATAAAACAGAATTTTGGTTTATACAATTGGTTTATAAATCAAGCATAAAGACCCCAGATTCTTATTTCTTTTTTGGAGAAATAGGACCTAATTATTGTTTATTTTTTCCTGCTATGGTAGTTATACAGTATTAAAAGGGTTACAACTTACACATTTTGTTCCCCTTAATTTGGTGGCATTTCAAATGCTTGGTTAACATTTTTTAAAAAAGGATTGGATATATTTCCGATTGCAAGTATGATCAGAGGTGTGGGGGCAGGTATAAATTGGACAGAAATTGTACCACAGGCAGCTGATCATCACAATTTAGCTTGATTACCTGTGGGGTTGATCAGTGAACATTTATACAGAACACTCCCTCAGGAGAGTTAATAGCTTTCACACGCAGGATCCCATTACATGGACTGCATACAGAAGTAGTGGACTTGATTGGCCAAATGCACTTTGTCACTTTATATTTTATACCACTCCATTAGTCTGTTGGTTGGAACTCTTCAGAGCAAATCCATTGCTGCTTTCTTCCTGGTGTGAGGATCACCAGACAGGAGCATGCATAGGAGGTAGGGCTTGATGTCACAGCCCCAATTCCCCAAATCATAGACCTTACTTGTGAGAGGCATCAGTCATGGCTCAGTTGGCACCACTCTCCTCTTAGTCAGAAAATTGGAGGGTTAAAGTCCCACTCCTGGGACTTGAGCACCAAGTCCAGGTTGACTTTTCATTGCAGTACTGAGGGTGTGCTGCACTGTCAGAGGTTCCACTTCTTTGGTTGAGACTTTAAACAAGGCCCCATTCTGTCCTCTCAGGTGGATGTATTAAATCCTGTGGTACTCTGTCAAAGTAGAGCAGGTATGACCTGGGCAATATTTATCCCTAAACTGCCATCAATAAAAAATTACCTGGCCATTATCACATTGCTGTTTGAGAGACCTTGTAAATTAGCTGCCATGTTTACTACCAACAGTGACCTGGTAAGTATTTTGTTGGTTGGGAAGATTTAGGATGTCCCAAGGTCACGAAAAATGTTGCACAGATGCAAGTACTTTCTCTTTCTTTGACCTCTGCCCTGGGATTGTAACCTCACTGATTTGCCCAGTTTATCTCATACTAAAGACTACATCCTAAGTTATTGTGTGTTATTTTAGTGGAGCTATTAAGTGATGTAAAATAATTAGTTTAACATTCAACTAAAAGTAGCTAGTAAACACTTTATAAAGGTCCAAAACATTTTCCCTATCATTTGCAATCATTCCACCCATTTTCCCCCCTCCCCACCCAGGACATCCAGCTGAAGACTGAAAAACTTTCTCTCTTTTTCTCCAGTTAAAGAATGAGGATACACACACTCAACAAAGAGCAGAATTCAAACCGGAGTTGAAAATCCAACAGCATAATATTATAATTAGCAACTAACTCCACTTCTAAACAATGTGGAACTCTAAACTCGGAATTGCTTTCCTAAACACCTCTGCCTCTTTACTGCTCCCTTCTTTATGATGCTCCTCTTTAACCAAGCTTTTGGTTATCTGTACAAACACTGCCTCATGTGACTTGGTGTCAAATTTTTGGAACATATCTCTACGTTAAAAGGTACTACATCAGTGCTGGTTGTTGTTGTGGAATATTTTACACTGATTTTCTGACCATGGTTACCTCACTCTTTGAAAAGATTTGATCCATCTTTTCAAATTTGCTTTTCCAATGCTGAATTTCTTGATGAGCATCTTGAAGGTTGATGTCATTTTTCTCCCGGTCGGCCTCTGTTGCTCTCAGTTCTGCAGTGGTACGAACCTGCTGCTGCTGCTCAGCCAGCTGCAATCCCTCTTCCGTGGCTTTCAGACGCTGGTAGAGATTTTCTATCTGCTTCTGGAGCTGTCGGTATAAATGAGAAACGGACACATTACAAGGTGATTTTTTTAAAAAAAAGTACTGTAACAGTTCAACCGATAAGTATACGACATGGTACATATAGCTGTGTACACTAAGAAAGCCACAAGTTAGAATTCTACAGCGCAGAAGGAAGCTATTAGCATCTCTTTGAAAGAGCTATACAAATAGTCCCACTACCCCTGTTCTTTCCCCATAGCACTGAGAATTTTCCTTTTCAAGTATTCATTCCAATTTCACTTTTCCAAGTAATTATTAAATCTGCCTTCACCGGTCTTCCTAGTAGCAAATTCCAAATTACAACAATTTGCTGTGTTAAAGTAAAACTTCTTCTCATTTCCTTCTGTTTCTCTTGTCAATTATTTTAAATCTGTGCACTCTAGTTACCAACCCTCCTGCCAGTGGAAACAGGTTCGGTCACTCCTCTATCCAGAGTTCAGCTTAATTATAGCAGTCTGGCTGCAATAGAGTCAAGAACCTTCAATGTTTAACAAGACAAGGGAAATAAAGTCATAATCTTGAGCTCCCACGAAACTTTACTCTTCAGTAATCGGACATCAGCCCCAAGCCAAGGTCAGACATGGCTGAAGTGCCATCAATGGAAAAATAACCTGCCCCACGTTTGCTGATTTAGCCCCCAAGTGAGGAATGAATGTGAAGGCCTGTGGGTGAGGGGGGCGGGCAGACCCTGGGGACTCATACCCCTAATAAATGTCAGCAATTTCATCAGAGACAAGGAAGATAAACAGGAGGGAAAAAAAAATAAATAAAGAATGGATGTAAATGCTCAGAGATTGTAGTTTGGAGGCAAGGCTGAGTTGGAATTCACGATACCTGTCTTTCAGTATTCGAGTTGGAAGCCTTCAACTTTTCATAATCGGACAAGACTTGCTGCAAGTGGTGAACCTCGGCTGTCTGATTCTGCAGCTCAATCTCCGTTTTTGCCATTTTCTTCAGATCCTCTGTTAACTTTTCATTTTCTCTTTTCTGGTTGTCAAGGTCAGACTAGGAAATAAAAATAGAAATATATTGCAATCATTTAGCAGAAGGAAAATACCGACTGCACAAGGATGCTCCTTAGTCTGTTCCTCCTCTTCTAATGTAGAACAGTTAGCTCCATGCTACGTGAGGTTGCACAGGTAATACAGACTAGGAAGGTTTCCTGGAGCTGAGGGAAGAAAGCCTATTTGGACTGAGCACATGAAATGGGAGATCCCACTCTTATGGAGTAAATATGTTCAAGTAGAGATCTCAGCTGAAGGCACCAGTGCACTTCCAGCCTCTGGATTGTTCCTATGGATTAATTTATGATGAAGCTTACCCACAGAACGAGAATCTCATCAAGTGTTTCCACAAATTACCCTACACTCAGAAGAAGTCAACACAAGCTCTTATCTCAATTAAATCACCTTACCTGAATGTGCTTGAAGTTGTCCAGGGCAACTTTTAACTCGCTTGCAATCTGATTCTTTATTTCTGACAGACTGCAAGTTAAAATATGCAAGGAGGAGTCAGAAAGAAACATTCTTACATTTATTTTTTTTAGAAGAAGTGAAATATTCAGTAATCTTGGATGAATATCCTTTTAGAAAAATGAGCTGCCATTGTGTAAAAACTGAGGATTCATATTTTATTCCACTTTGGGATATTTAGTTCAGTGTGAATCCAACTAACCAAAAAAATTAGGCAGTCAGTCACATGATCTACATCTTGTAGCCTTTTCTAGGCTGTTGGAATTGCTAAGGATTTGTAGGAGTTCAATATTTTCCCCCAGGTAGGTGCCTTTACTAGGAACACTGCTGGAATGGTAAACACAGTGTGACCAGTTTCTTCCACTATCCCTCTGGCTAGCAGCTAGGAGACAGCAATGACTGCACTGGTCATTTAATCAATTTCCCTTCCTCTGATTGGCACAGCAACCCCTGTTTGGTGTAATTCAAATTAGGAACTGAGCAGAGACAGACTGGAAGAAAAATCCAGTTCAGTTTCAGTCTGTGCTCCAACACGAATCTTTGACAAGCAACCAGTGGCATGGTTTTCTTTTCCCAATATTATACGCACCTTACTCAACAGTGATGGGTGCAATGTTTGCACACAACGTATCTATGCATGAACCTTACCACAGGTACTGTCCATGGTTTAGTGGTGGTACTCTCATCTCAAGAGTTAGAAGGTTTTGGATTCAAATCAAACTCCAGAGACCTGAGCACAAAATCCAGACTGACACTCCTAGTGTAGGACTGAGGAAGTGTTGCACTATTCGGGTGAAACGTTAAAACTGAGGCTCCATCTGCCCTCTTAAGAAAACAAAGAGTAGGGAAGATTGTCTCAGCCACTCCATGGTGTCCTGGTCAATATTTAGCCCTCAACCAAAGCCTCTTAAAAACATGTTATATGGGCATTTATCTCATTGCTATTTGTGGAATCTTCCTGTATGAACATTGGCTGTCATGGATCCTTATATTACAACTGTGCCTACACTTAAAGGACTTCATTTGCTAAAAAGTGCTTTGGGATGTCCAAAAGGCACTATATCAGTAGAAGTTCTTTTTTCCTTTACCTTGTTAGCTCAGTCTCCTTTGTGCTGATCTCCATTTTTAGTGTTTTGGTTTCTTGCTGGAGTTGTTTCCCGTAATCAACAGCTTTGTCACATTCCTGTTTTGACTGCTCAACAGAGGCCTGTGCTGACTCTATCTTTGCCTGCAAGTCCTTATGAAAAGAAAAATGAAACAGATGTAATAGACCAATGTTAAAATTCAGCCTGATGCAAATGGTTCTGCTGTGTGATGTTATAGTGAGATTTGCAAACAAGGAATAATGACAATATTTACAGGACAAGGAAGAAGTAGGGATGGTGAGGAGGCTAAATGTATTGTGACAGAAATGGGCTATGAAGGCAGCTTTCGGAGGGAGTGAGGAAAGCAAATGAGTCAAAGATGACTATGGGTGAGAATTTCAGAAAGAAGCAATGCAGCAGCAGAAAGATCAGCCTCTGATGGTGAAGCTGGGGAAATGCAGTAGACCAACGTCAGAGGACTAGAGGGCTAGCTAAGGAGTCTAAGGTGAGGGGGTTGTACTGTCTTTGCAAGCGACAATTGATGAAAGATCAATCATTAATTTTAAAACTAAGGTTGATAGATTTTTGTTAGCCAAAGGTATCAAAGGATGTGAGGCAAAGGCAGGAACATAGGATTTGGTTGCATATCAGCCATGATCTCTTTCAATTGTGAACTGGCTCAAGCGGCTGAATCACCTCCTGTTCCTATGGCCTAGGCATCGAATGGAGCAGTTTGCTCAGGTCAGGGGAAGCAAGGCCATAGAGAGGTTTGAAAATGAGAAGAGATACTTTGAAATCAACTGCATGAAGCAAGGGACTGTGTAGGAGCAGATTTTGGCATCAGCAGTTCTGGTTTAGCTGCAGTTTGTAAAAGATAGAGATATGAAGGCTAGTTAGGAGATCAATAGTCAAACAGATTTTGGTTTTAATGAAGGCATGGATTAATGTTTTGACTGTGGGAGGGAAAAAATAGGTGTGTAAACAAACAATGTCTGGAGGTGGAAGGATGTGATCTTCACAACAAGTATGCAACCACCAACGAAACGGGGCTTTGGGGCACATTAATCCATGGTGCCATGGCTTAAACTGTAACCAGAACATTTCAGTGATCAAAAACATCTCAAATACACTCTTGGACTGTTTGGTCTCCTTGAAGAGCCTTGAACCACGGATCAATATGTGGAATACTCACCTCTGAGTCAGAGTTTGTAGGTTCAGAGTTTGAGAGCACAAAATCCAGGTCGACACTTGTGGTACCGAGGGAGGGCCGCACTGTCATTGGCACCATCTTTTGGGTGAGATACCTAACAGGGGTCCTATCTTTCCTCTCAGCTGAACATAAAAGAACCCAGAGCACTATTTGAAGAAGAGCTGGGAGATTCAGTTTCTCATGCACCATCGTGTGGTCTTGATCTTTTATTATTCAAAAAGCCAGTGAGGTTTCACTGAGTCAGAAATCTCAAGTTACATTTACAAATAGTACATCATGCCACATTCTACATTTACCTGGTTTTCCTTTTGTACACTTAAGCATACTGCCTTTTTTTCAGTCAATTCCTTTCTGAGTTGTTCTGCCTTTTCAATCTGTGCTTTCATTTCCACCTCATTATCCACTTTCTGTTCCAAGATTTGTTTCTGTAACACCACCATGTCCTTCTGTTGTGTACAAGTAACAAAGGGAGGGTTTGCGGAGGGGTGGTGGGGTGGGTGGTGGCGGGAGGGGTGGAGAAGATAGGGAGGGGAGAAATTATTCCAACACAGAATTGTATCCAGTGGACAGGCAACAGCAAAACATACTGGAAATGCACAGCAAAGTCCATCAACATCAGTGCAAAGACAAGATTGTTTGGGGTGTATAGATTTTTTTGTCAGAAATGCCCTCTTACAGAAAATTCAAACCAAAAACATTTACTTACCTTTTCTCAGAAGCTGGTTGTGTGGACACAGATTTCATTTTTATTTCCTACTTCCATTTATTAAAATATATTTTTAATTGTGAAGAGACTATACTATAGTACCTGCCTATAAACTAAATGGAGGGGTTCTATAAAACATTCTGGTTTGACACCAATTATGCACTTTGCAATGAGCAGCTCATTATTTATTTACTTTCCAAATTGAAACTATTTCACAAGCATTCAGGTCTCAAGTTTCTGCTCTTTGGGGAAACATGGACTGACCTTACAATTTCACAAAGATAGTCTGTGGAGGTTTCATTTTTTTGATGAATTTTATGCTCACCAAGGTCAGTTAATTCTCAACAGTGCACTCAAGTCAGTTTGGAGTTCTGAAGGCGAGTCATATCGGATTCAAAACGTTAACTCTGTTTCTCTCTCCACAGATGCTGCCCATCATGTTGAGTTTTTCCAGCACTTTGTTTGCCACATAACTAACACAATGCAAACCTTTCTTGGTGTTTATGTTGTAGGGTCTTAGAAGGGTAGTCCAAGTGTGCTTCGTGTCCATATTTTCAGTCAGTTGATATATAACCAGTCTCTATGTGAATTAATGCCAGTGCATCCCAGACTGGCAGTGACCATTGCTCACGAAAGTACCACCAATGCTATGACATCAGTAACTTATACATCATCAACATGTCATCGTGATGTTGTCAATACAGTGAATGACCTGCAATTGGAACAACCCACTAACTGGGACTAAGGAGGGCTGCTGGCTGTCAGCCAGGTATGGTTAAAAATGTAAAACTCTTTCTGGTTACTGGTCTGATAAATATCTAGTGATTTTCATCAGCGCTTGCCTCCAGCTACAAGGCTCATGTCAGACAGCAGCCAAAGACACAAGTACACTAAGTCCTTACATTAAATTGCGCTGCCACCGCCCCCCACTCATTCCTGCCCTTAACGTTATTTCACTTCAACACTGTTCATTCCTAAGGGCTGTTTTTTGATTTGTGACACCATTTTTAGTTTTATTTCATTTGCACTCTGGCCCCATTCCCCCAAGTGCTGCACTCTGAACCAGCTGCCACCATGTTCTGGTGATGCTGTCATCAGAGGCCCAATGTTGCAGGGAGAAAGCGAGACCCAAGATCCAGAAGCAGCAGTGCAGGGTGGGGACAGGAAACTGTCGGTCAGCGATCAGGTGGTAAAGTGTGAGTAATCAGGGGCTGGGGGGAGGGACTGGGGCCCCCGTGCACCCACCTCATCCCTGCCAACATCCTGGCTCCATCTGCTTGGCTCAGCCCCTGCAGACTTAAGGAGGGATCCAGGCTCCTGGCCCAGGATCCACAAGTCTTAGAAAAGGGGTTCTGATTAATCTTATAGATATTTGTGACGACTTTGCACATCTTTTAAAGAAGAAAAGCTTTTAAATTCAAATACATATCTTGTTTAAAATTTAATTCTCAGAAACTGAGCAACTCAGAATATTTAAGAGAAATTTTGTCTCTTGGGACCCAATGACAGTGCTCAAGATTGTTGGCTGCACAGCCATTAAGAGCTTTAATGTACCTTATTTGCCTCCAGTGCTCTAGAATGTTCTTCTTTGTCTTGCTCTGCCTGTGTTTCAAGCTGTTTGATCTTTTCCTTCAGGGCTGTGTTTTCCTCCACTAGTTTCAGATTGTTGGTCTTCAAAGCATCCTTCTCTCTTTCTGTTTCTTCAAGTTTGTCCTATTGCAGGAACATTTTAGGAAAACAGGAGGCAAAACGTGAAACACATTTGGAAAAGCTGGGATCGCTGCAGGGTTTTCTGAAATAGTCCCTCATCTCACTGTGAAAATCATAGGTACCAGAGATAATAACCCTGCAACTCCGGACAGGCACTGTACTAGAATTAAATATTTGCGATATATAAATATTTAAATCAGTTTCAGAAAAGACAACCAGGAAAAATCTAACTGAACTGGTTTTTATATCGTCAAAGACCAAGGCCCAAGCAGTGCCATATGAACCTCCTGAAATTGCACCCGGAAATCTAACTCTAGTATTCTCAGCACCTCTCCTGAAAGAACTGACATTTGATAATGTCCAGTTTAAACTAAGTTAGTAGCTATCAGATGCTTCACCTAGGGAAACTGCGTATCAGCTTAGACTGTTTGGTCAGTTATTCAGTTTCAAGGGATGCTGGAGGCCAACAGTGTCCACCTCCAATAATTTCCAATACTGCCTCTCCCCTTTCCCATCCCACACAGGTTAGGATATTGATATCACCAACTTTAATATTTTCAGACAGTAAAGCTTGTGCTTTGCTGAGAACACAAGATTAATGTGTACAAGAAAATTCAATCAGCCCACCTCAGCTCCCCAAAAATTGTACAATTTCCTCTCCACCTCCAATTACAGCATTTAACCGTTAAACAACTTCAAAATTTTTATGGATGGTTCAGGTAATTGTTTTAAGCCCACACTCCAGCACTCACGATGATGGTATAATCACTAAACGCTAATGGAATGATAATGTGTAGATAATAACCAGGAAATAGTGTGTATAGAAGTATAACATCCACTCATCTAAGATGCATGAAAGGCAACAGTCAAATCCCATTCTGTCATAGTGTTACTAACTTCCTGTTGTTGCCATAATCCCATCCAATGTCTTGAGAGCCACTCTCAGGAATGCTGCAGTGATGGGACACAGGCCTGATTCTGAATTCCTCACATGGTGATCTACCAAATTCCTCCATTCCCCCTTGACCAGTTGCCAAATGGATGCGCAGTTGCTTTCTCACAGGAAGAGTGGGATCCCTAGGAGCCCAGTTTATTGGGCCCTTTTTGCCTGTTGCATGGAAATGGAAGCCTCCTAACAGCTTTCCAGCATTCCCTGGACTTGTTTTAGTGGAGAGAAATAAAGTGAGGGAACAGCACTGTTGATATTCCACAGCAAGATCCATGAATGGAGGCCCAGAAACATATGGGAGCAGCAATCATGCTGAGGGTCATAGATAAAGGAAATGCAGGCTGGCAAGACACTTTTATGAGCATCACTGATTTAAAACATTTGCATCTTCGACTCCCAACAGATAAAAGAACAGCTCTAGCTAACAGTCATGCTGAGAAGCTCTGCGGTGTAATCTAACTTTCAGCAAATGTCGACAAAAAATCCCCCAGCTCTTAAAACAACCAGTTTACAAAACGTCAGCAATGTGATTGGGAGGTTTGCAAAGGAACGCATTATACAGGTTCCAACTCAAGGACCCAGGTGACTTTAATTACTGCAATAAATTTGAGCTGCTCAAACACTGGTATTTCACAGTTCATCGATAGTGGAATTATTCAGTGCTGCCACAACTAACTCCTGATACCAATTAGTTTACTGAGCCACATCCCGCTAAAATCAGGAGCTCTCTGCAGTATGAAAGAAAGCAAAGCTGGCTAATTATTTTTTATTAATTAACTTTGCCCTGGCTGGTCTTTGCAGTACCATGATCGCTGCTCCTCAGAGCTCGTTTCCGCTACGCTTCAACTGCACTGTGCTACAACATAAAAACAAAATACAGTTGCTGGAAATCGGAAATAAAAATCAAGCACTGGAAATAATCAGCAGGTCCTGCAGCAAGTTTAAAGGAAGCACACAGGATGAGGGAAAGGAGGGAGAGGAGGAGGAGAACAAATGGAAAGCTTGGTGATAGGGTGGAAGGCAGGAGAAATAAAATGACAGAAATGATGATGGTGCAAGACAAAAGAAGATGTTAATGGTGTCAGCTGTGGCTCAGTTAGTAGTCCTCTTTCCACTGTCAGAAGGCTGTGGGATCAAAAAGCAAAACTGACTGCTTCCTATTTAAAAAAAGCCCCAAGGTGCTTCACAGGAGTATTATCAAGTGGGATCAGGAAGGGGAGAGGGACCTGCGACGTGATCTTCACGCTTTGACAAATACAAGGGAAAATCCGTGAACAGCAGATGGGACACTGCTGTGTCTTTGTTGACCTGATGAAGACCTTTATCATAGGAAATAGAGGAGCCTGTGAAAAGTTTTAGCCAAACTTGGATGTCCTGATAGAGCTGTAAATCTGATACAGATGTTTCACCATGGAATGACAGCCACTATGGGAAATACATTGACCCCTTTGAGGTAACAAGTGAAATGAAGCAAGGATGTGTTATGGCTGCTGTAGAGCAGAGTGCAGTATATTCTTTGCTGCCATGCTTTCTGAGGAACTTGATGGAAATGTTGATGGAATATACATCCAATGCAAAACAGATGGCAATCACTTCAACCTGAGATGACTGAAATCTTCAACTAAGATATCGGAGATGGTGATGTGGGAATTGCTGTTTGCTAGTGACTGTGCCCTTGTGTCACGTTGTGAACTTGGCCTTCGCAAAGGATCAAGGACTGCTTTACAAATGTGGCTGACAACTATGGGCTAACTATCAGCTTAAGGAAGACAGAGATACTCCACCAACCATCACCAAATTCTGACTATGCCCCACCTCTATAATGATCAGTGACACAACCCTGAAGGTTATAGGTAACTTCACCTATCTTGGAAGCACAATCTCCAGAAATACCTGCATTGACAGCAAGGTGGTAAATAGAATTGCCGAACAAGCTCAGCATTTGCCCGTTTACGCAAGACACTCTGGAGGAAATGAGGTACCAAATGTACAACAAAACTTGGCTTTGTACAAAGCTGTGGTAATAACTATCCTCCAATAGGCCTGTGAGACACAGACTGCCTACTTCAAACCTATTAAACACTTGGACAGGTTTCACATGAAATGCAATCAGAACATCAAGGGCAACAAACAAGATGACAAAGTGGCCAACACTGAGGTACTTCAAAGAGCCAAAATGTCTGGAATTAAAGCACTTATCATCAGAGCCCAGCTCAGACGGAGTGGACATGTAGTACATATGACTGACGATAAAAAGGCAGTCATGTATTCACAACTTAAACTAGGACAATATCTGCAAGGTAGACCAAGATTAAGTTTCAAGGATTCCTCGAAGGTAAACCTCATGAAAAGTGACATATCCACCAGACTGGAAGAAAGATGCACAAGAAAGAAATACCTGGGGAGCAATCTCAAGTAATGGCCTTGTTTCCTTCAAACAGCAAAGAATACAGGCAGCAAAAGGACAAAAGTCAAGCTTGAAAGACTGAGCAATCCCAACAAAAATCAAACAATTCATCCTTGCACACACAGTGCAAAGCCTTGCAGGTCTGCAATTGGGCTCCACAGCCATGTTAGAACTCATAACAGATGACTCGATGCATGCAAGAGATGGCCATCTTCAATAATGAAGGGAATTGCTGAAAAAAGAGACATGTCTAAGCTTTTTCGCATTGCACTCATCAGGACATGTGCAAGAATACCAATATAAAAGGGGAAAAAACAACAATTTATATTGTATGTGAAGAGAGGGCGCTGAATGGTTGGCAAGTGGCACTACCATGGAGAATGCATTACTGATGGTGACTGACAGTTAACTGCCAAGCATTGTTTGAAATTTAAATCAGGTAGTTTGACCCTGATATTCCTCAGGGCAATGCCTTGACCAAAGTCAGCAAACGGCTGTCACTTGTTTTGTTTAGCTGAAACAGGTGCAGTGTATGTACATGTTCTTTCTGTTTGCAAAGAACAGGGCCCTGTGTATTAATATATGTAGCTTCCAGTACACTCAAATGAACCACATTGTGAGCTCGACTGACCATCTTAAACTGGTTGTCAATGTAATTCTTAGCACATTGAGGATTATTTAGCAAACGTTGCCCAATCACGGAATCACATCGAATTTTGGACACTGTTTTGAGTTTGCAAGCATTGGCTGGTTGGGTATGGTCTGTATCCTGCCCATTGTGAACAGCGGCTGGATCGTGCTGTTTTATACGATCCGCCAGTCTTTGGGACGTACGGCCTACGTACCTAGCATCACAACGGCACTGAAATTTATATACTGCATTCTCATTTGAGAGATAGGCAGAACGTCTTTTTGGCTTAGTGACGAATACTACTCATGTTGTCTGTATCAAAGGACTAACGAAGGGAATCTGATGATGACCATAATATCAATCAAGATTTGACACTGATCCGCATACGAAGATATTAGGAGAGATGACTGAAAGCTTGGTTAGAGGGGTAGGTTTTGAGGAAGAGAGATTCAAGGAGAGAATTCCAGTGCTTAGGGCCTTGGCAGCTAAAAACAGCCATCAATGGTGGAGTGATGGAAATTGGGATTGCACAAGAGGCTACAAACTTGTAAGGCTGACCAAAAACAGATGTCAAAAATGATCATCCCCTTGAATGCAATTAATACTGTGGTGATTTTACCCTTTTAAGGGATGAAATCCTTTGTACCAAGCAGAGATTCCCTCGGATAAACCAGGTTTAAGTGAGCTGTGCTTTGAAAACTAGATAACTGAGAAAATGTGTGTTCCATAACAAAGGTGACTTACTTGGGTAGTGATGATGAGCATTTCTTGACTGTAATCGTTGTCTAGGTGGTCAGACACACTAGAATGAGCCAGTCTGAATCCAAAAGGTGTACTCGCCCCACGAATCTCACCCTTCTGAGTAACATAGCAGAACTGGTAAAAGTCATCATAGTCCTTTGGGAGATAATAAGCTAGAACAGAAGAAAATATAGACATTCACACATGAATGCATGATTATGAAAAGTATCATTTAGATTTTTCATGAACAGTGAAGTAAAATCTTATTCAAAAGTCAGACAAGGACCCTCACACTATTTCTTCTCAATTCCTCAAACTATTGTAACAGAAGTATCAATCCCCACTCTTTAATTTTACATTCAAATAATACATTATGTTGTAATTGTGCACAACATATTCCCTTTTGTTACACCAATGACCTGATTAAAAATACTTACTTTTTTGACCAGTTTGGTTATCTACAACAGGAGGTGCTTGCAAAACAATTTGTGTCAATTCTTTTCAGTGTGGCCCCTGGTTACTGATCCTGTTACCAGTGGAAGCAATTTTTCCCTATTTACTCTTTCAAAACTTTACACACTAGTTCTCCAACGGGGTGGTGTTGGGACACCAGTATCCTGCAAGGTTGGCGCATTAGTCCTTGAAAGATGTTGCCAGTTAGTGCGTTTGACTTGGGCACATAGGATTGGGCTACATGTGAGTGGTCATAGGGACTAGGGACTTAAGCAGCAACTTTATATTGAAAGCAGGAGGAAGAGAAATCTTGTGAAAGAATGCTTCTGATATTTCCACAGATCTGGGGATTTCTCTAAAGATTTCTATCCAATGAGAAACGAGGCACTGCTAGTCCTGGTTCTTGGAAATGAGGTGGGCCAAGTGGATCAAGTGTCAGTATGAGAATATTTAGGGGACAGTGATCATTGTATCATAAGGTTTAGTCTGACTATGGAAAAGGACAAAGAACAATCCAGCATAAGAATAATTAACTGGGGAAACATACGAACATACATATGAATTAGGAGCAGGAGTAGGCCACTCGGCCCCTCAAGCCTGCTCTGCCATACAAGATGATCATGGCTGATCTGATTGTAACCTCAACCCCACATTCCTGCCTATCCCAATAACCTTTCATTCCCTTCTTAATCCAGAATCTATCTAGCTCTGCCTTAAAAATATTCAAATACTCTGCTTCCACTGCCTTTTGAGGGAGAGAGTTCCAAAAACTCATGACCCTCAGAAAAAATTTCTCCTCATCTGTCTTAAATGAGTGACCCGTTATTTTTAAAAAGTGACCCCTAGTTCTAGATTCTCCCAGGAGGAGGAAATATTTTCTTCACATCCACCCTGTCAAGATTCCTCAGCATCTTAAAGGTTTCAATCAAGTCGCCTCTTACTCTTCTAAATTCCAGCGGATACGAACCTAGCTCTTCCAGCCTTTCCTCAAAGGACAACCTGCCCATTCCTGATATTAGTCTAGTAAACCTTCTCTGAACTGCTTCTAATGCGTTTACATCTTTCCTTAAAAACTTGACCAATATTGTACACAATACTCCAGATGTGATTTCACCAGTACCCTGTACAACTGAAGCATAACCTTCCTACTTTTGCAATTATTTCACCTCACAATAAATGATAACATTCTATTAGCCTTCCTAATTACTTGGTGTACCTGCTTGTGATTCATGCACTAGGATACCCAGATCCTTCTGAATCTGAGCTCTGCAATCTCTCACTATTTAGATAATAAGCTTCTTTTTTATTCTTCCTGCCAAAAGGAACAACTTTACATTTGCCCACATTATACTCCATTTGCCAATCTTTGCCCACTCACTTAACCTATCTATGTCACTTTGTAGCCTCCTTATGTTTGCTTCATAATTTACTTTCCTACCTATCTTTGTGTCATCAGCAAATTTAGCAACCATTCCTTCGGTCCCTTCATGCAAGTCATTTATATAAACTGTAAAAAGTTGAGGCCCCAGCACTTATCCCTGTGGAACACCACTCATCACATCCTGCCAACCTGAAAAAGACCCATTTATACCAACTCTCTGCTTCCTGTTAGCCAGCCAATCTTCTGTCCATGCCAATATGTTACTCCCTACACCATGAGCTTTTATTTTCCACAATAACCTTTGATGTGAAAGCCAAGTTCAATCGGGTAAGAACAAATCTGTACCAAATAAATTGGAGTCACAGGTTGGCAAGAAAAATGGTAATTGAACGATGGGCTAACTTCAAAGAAGAGACAGTTTTTACAAAGTCAAGGTACATTCCCTCAAAAGTAAAAGGTAAACAAAGAAAAAAAGCAAACAAATTCAGAGTTCCCTAGATGACAAGAGTTAGAAATTAAAGAAGAAAAAAAGTGTACCATGGCAAATGTCAGGTAGAAATTAATTAAGAATCAGGGTGAATATAGAAAGCTTAGAGGGGAGGTGAAAAAGCAAATAAAAGAGACAACGAAGTAATATGAAAAGAGACTGGCAGCCAACATTAAAGGGAAAACTTCTATAGACATATAGTAAAAAAAGTGTGGTAAAAGGAGGAATAGGACAGATTAGGTGCCAAAAAGGAGATTTACGCATGGAGGCAGCAGGATAGTTGGAGGTACTAAATTAATACATTGCATCTGTCTTTACAAAGGAGGAAGGTGCTATCCAGGCCATGGTGAAAGAGGAGGTAATTCAGACACGAAAAGGGTTTAAAATTGTTAAGGAGGTGGTATTGGATAGGCTGTCTGTACTAAAAGTTGATAAGGCACCAGGACTGGATGAGATGCATCCAAGGGTACTGAGGAAAGAGAGAGCAGAAATTGAGGAGGCACTGGCCATCATTTTCTAGCTTTCCTTAGGCTCAGGGGTTGTGCCAAAGGGCTGGGAAATTTCAAGTTACACCCTTGTTCAAAAAAGGGTGTAAAGATAAGCCCAGCACCTATAGGCCAGTCAGTTTAACTTTGGTGGTGGGCAAACTTCTAGAAACAATAATTCAGGACAAAGTTAATAATCACATGGACAAATGCAGATTAATTAAGGAAAGCCAGCATGGATTTCTTAAAGGAAAATCATGTTTAACTAACTTCTGGAGTTTTTTGAAGAGGTAACAGGGAGGATTGATGAGGGCAATGCTGTTGATGTAGTGTATATTGACTTCCAAAAGGCATTTGATACAGTATCGCAACAGACTTGTGAGCAAAGTTATAGCCCGTGGAATAAAAGGGACAGTAGCAACATGGATACGAAATTGGCTGAGTACAGGAAACGGAGAGTAGCAGTTAATGGACGTTTCTCGGACTGGGGGAAGGTTTGTAGTGGAGTGTCCCAGGGGTCAGTTGAGACCCTTGCTTTTCCTGATATATATTAATGACCTAGACCTTGGTATACAGGGCACAATTTTAAAATTTGTGCACGATACAAAACTTTGAAGCACTGTAAACTGTAAGGAGGATAGTGTAGAATTTCACAAGGACAAAGACAAGTTGGTGGAATAGGCAGACAGGTGGCAGGTAAAGTTCAATGCAGAGAAACATGAAGTGATTCATGTTGGTAGGAAGAAAATGGAGAGACAATATAAAGGGTGCATCTCTAAAAGGGGTGCAGGAGCAGAGGGACTTGGGTGTATAAGTGCATAATTCAATGAAGGTGAGAGCGCTTCAAGGCTTTATTATTGGGGCATAGAGTACAAGAGCAAGGAAGTTTTACTGAACTCATAAAAGACACTAGGTTGACCTTAGCTGGAGTATTGCGTCCAGTTCTGTGCGCCACACTTTAGGAAAGACGTAAAGGCATTGGAGAGAGAGCAGAAAAGATTCTTGAGAATGGTTCCAGGGTTGAGAAACTTTAGGTAAGATAGATGGGAGAAGTCATGACTGTTTTCCTTGAAGAAAAGAAGGCTGAGAGATTTGATAGAGATATTCAAAATTATGAGGGGTGTGGACAGAGTAGATAGGGAGAAACTATTCCCACTCTTGAAAGGATCAAGAACAAGGGTTCACAGATTTACAATGATTAGCAAAAGAAGCAAAAGCAATATGAGAAAAAAAACTTTTTGACGCAGCGTACGGTTAAAGTCTGGAGAGTGTGATGAAGGCAGATTCAACCAAAGCATTCAAAAAGGAATTAGGTTGTTACCTAAAAAGGAAGGGGGAAAATGACACTAAGTGAATTACTCATTTGGAAAGCCGGTGTTGACATGATGGACCGAATGGCCTCCTTCACACTGTAACAATTCTGTGACTGTAACTTAAGCTTTTGATCGAGTAACATGAGTTCAAATCTCACTATGGGCAGTTTGAGAACCTGAATTCAGTTTTTACAATCTGGAAATCAAAAGCTGGTGACAATAAAAGGGACCATGAAGCTGCAAGATTTTTGTAAACACCCAACCGGTTCAAAGTTCTCTGTTGAAAGAATGTTACCTTCAAACATCACTTGCTGCTGTCGCTCCACCTGGTTGTCCTCCTTAGGGAGAGGGGCCCACACAAAAGTGTGGTAATCACGAGCTGTACTCCAACCAACCTTGAATAAAAGAAACATAATGCTAAAATAATCTCACTGCAAACACTGTCAAAGTGCATCCAGAAAAAGAAAAGAATACCAAAGTTTACTGCCAAAGGCAATTATGTTCACAAAGCATCCATTTGTTATTTAGTCAGAAAATACTGCATAGAAGAGGCAAGAGAGATAGGCAGCAGTTCAGAGAGGCTAGTTCTACCTCACTAAAACAGATTATCTGGTGATTATCGCATTGCTGGTGTGGGATCTTGCTGTGTGCAAATTCATTGCTGTTTTCCCATGTTGCAATAGCGAGTACACTTCAAAAGTACGTCACTAACTAAGATATTCAGGGCCTTGGCTTAACATCTCATCTGAAAGATGGCACCTCTTGATAACACAGCACTCCCTTAATATAGCTTAGATTACGTGCTCAAGATAAATATGTAATGGTAGATAATAGATTTGTTATGGTGACATGACAGGTAGAGGCTGAGGAGATGGATTTATGATAGAGGGAGAGGGGGAGGGGGAGGGGGAGGGAGAGTCAAACGAGTTTTACAAAGTGGGCAGTTAATAAAACATACGCAGTCCTCATTTAAGCATGATGTGTACAGGTAGGCTATATTTCAAATAAGCAGTTGCAGAGTTCTGTTCTGGCGTTTGTGTGTAAGTAGATCAGATAACCTAATTACATCCAAACATTACAAAAAACAAACTGCAGGCTGCAAAATGTATACCTATATCTTATAATTCCAAAAGTAAACATTTTTGACTATGTTGTATATAAAACTCATCTGTGCAACAATATTGGATTCATAGGAGTAAGTTACAGATATCCAAGAGTTTAGAGGTTTCCTTTGGAAAAAGAATACCACAGTGGGTCACAAATTAGATTAGAATCTAAACATGATTCGGCTGGTTTATACTTAGAACAGATAGTCGTGAGTTTTGCAAGACTCCTTGCCTAATCTTTATAAAAGATGTTTGAAAATGTTGATTACTGTAATTGGAAAAAATTCAAAGTCTAGGAAGTGTAACAGACAGCAAAGTTATTGCCCGGTGTGAAATACCCACAACTCTATCTTTCTTGGAGAAAATTGGCCTCCTTGGTCAAAATGATGTTTTGTAACAAATTAATTTGGAGGTTCAAGGTTCCTTGTGAGCAGTGGGAACTCTATGAGGGTTTTATTTCATTCCAGAGAGATTTCTGAGAATTTGTCAAGAGTTTCAAACTATTGGGACATATGTTCATATGTAAAAGCTCAATTTTGGTTATTGTGTTAGATCCATTTTGAGTTTATCAGAGATGTCCAGTTACCTAAATCATTCATCCCTCAATGGCAACATTGAAAACCGATCTGATGGAGTCATAAATGGGACGTTCAATATCAGGTTAGGAATGGTGAGCTGACAGCAACTATTGAAGTGGAGGTGAAAAAGCATCTGAGATTTGCATCTTTGATCATGGGTGTTGCTGATATGGCTTTTTGGAAGTTAAGACTGCAAGTTCCCCTCCAAGCCACTCACCACCCTGACTTGGAACTATATTGCTGTTCCTTCACTGTCGCTGGGACAAAATCCTGGAACTCTTTCCCTAACAGCACTTTGAGTGTACCTACGCTATATGGATTGCAGCGGTTCAACAAAGCTCACCACCGCCTTCTTAAGAGCAATTAGGGTTGGGCAACAAATGTTAGCCTTGCCAGCAATGCCCACATCCCATGAAAGAATTTAAAAAATATTATATTTCCCTAAGTATTTTGAGGGAAGTCCCTAGCAGTCCATCATTGAGAAGAAAGTTTTAAAACCAGCTACTTAGTGAACAGGGATGCTGTTTTGAAGTGATTAATTCAATTTTTATGATGGCGGTTTCAAGAAATTTTACTGGTGTTTTGGGGATTGCATTCTATCATTCTGTCCATTTATAAATAGGACCATTGCTTCCTGGTGAATAAGTCAAACAGAAGACAAGACCTTCACTTTCAAGGCAACTAAGGATGGACACTAAATTCTCATCCTAGGATACTCACAACCTACAATTAAATTTACAATGATTCAGTTTTCATTATACTCAATTACTGGACTTTTGCTGGTGTTCCGGAAGCTGTGTCCCAACATCCTGCCCATCTTCCATTGAAAAGCACAAAATAATGAGTTTGAAAACAAAACCTACCTTAAAAATTCCAATCCAGTCTTTCTTATGGGCAATGATCTTGGGCGTCAGTATGTAGTTGCATTTCACAGGAACGTCTGTCAGATACACCTTTTCTACATTGACGAAGATAACCTGGCCGAAGGTGCTGGAATACAGCGATGAGGTGTCGGTCTGTAGTTCTCCTTGATTTTCGTTCATGGTGCCCAGCCTGAAGGAATGCAGAAAAAGAAAATGTGATTATCGACAGAACTTGGCTATTGTCTCAGAGTAGCAGCAGGATTCTTTGGTAAGGAGCAGGACACAATAAAATAACTTGTGGAATGTTCTTAAGCTGGTTCCATACAGCGTTCTGACACAATACATTGAAGATCATTAAGTCCTTAGCACCTGTAATATAGTAAATGGGCCTTGATATTTATACATAGTTCTTCACAAGCCTGAGGATATCTGTGAACTAACCCAGAAATATTGTGAGCCATTAACTAAACGCTATATTTGTGTAGCTAGTGAGATTACAACAATCTGATTCAGAGTTTGGAGGGAAATCAAGACCAGATGCAAGTGAAAACAGTGAATCCATTAATTCAACAGGATTTGTTTTTATTCTGATATAAAAACAGGGATTAGTGGCCAATTGTTCTGCGGCAAAGTTCACAAGAGTATCCTAATATCTCTATTAACTATCATAGTAAACTTAGTAAATTTTCATTTAACAACTTGCATTTTTATAGCACCACTGACGTAGTAAAACACCCCAAGATGCTTCACTGGAGTATGTCAAAAAAAAAAATTGACACCAACCCCACATAAGGAAATATTAGGACAGATGACCAAATAGGTAGATTTTAAGGAGCATCTTAAAGGAAGAGAGTGATGTAAAGAGATTTAAGGGAATGAATAAGCATCTGAAGGGGCAGCAGCCAATGGTAGAGCGATGGAAATTGGGGAAGTGCAAAAGGCCAGAATCAGAGGAATGCAGAGATCTCAGAGGGTTGTAAGGTTGGAAAAGTTTACAGAGATAGGGAGGGGTGAGGTCATGGAGAGATTTGAAAATAAGGATGAAGATTTTAAAATCAAGTATTGACAGACTGGATGCTAGTGTAGATCAGCAGGCACAGCAGAGGTGATGGATTACATAAAGAAATGCAAACATGAGGGGAACAATAAAACAAAATACTTTTTACACAGAGAGGAAACCAAAAATTCCATTCTGCATCACCAACAGTGATTCTTGCTTGGAAGGTACATGTTGATGTTGAACAGCAGGATCGGGTGAATACATGTTGAAGACCCTACTGACACAAAGGATCATGGAAACTAAGCATTTCTCTCACCCAGAAAACTGGTAAGTCAATTGAGTCAGAGACTGACAGATTTCTGTTAGGTAAGGGTATCAAAGAGATTGGGTCCAAGGCAGGCAAAAAGAGTTGAGGTACAGATCAGCCATGATCAAATAAAATGTTGGAGTGGAATAAATGGTGTAACAATGACACTCAATGGATCACACGAAACAAGAGTAGGCCATCTAGCCCTTCAAGCCAGTTCCATTAGATCGTGGCTGATCTTCTGCCTCAATTCCTTCTTCCCACACTAGCCCTAAATCCCTTAGTATTCAACAATCTTTTGATCTCAGTCTTGAATATACTCAATTACTGAGCACCTAGTCTCGAGAATTCCAAAGATTTGCAACTTTCCGACTGAAGAAATTTCTCAGCTCAGTCCTAAATGGCGAACCCTTTTTTCTGAGATTATGACCCCCATGATCTAGATTCCATAGTCAGGGGAAACATCCTTCCAGCATCTAATGAGTCAAGTCCCTTAGAACTTTACATGTTTCATTAAGATCACCTCTCAGTCTTTTAAACTACTGGGAAACAAATCTACTCAGAATCTCCTCACAGGCCAACCCTCTAATCCCAGAAACCAGTCTAACTGTTGCACTCCCTCTAAAACAAGTACGTCCTTCCTAAGGGTCGGAGACCAAAATGGCACACAGTTCTCCAGGTGTGACCTCACCAATGCCCTTTGCTCTTATACTCCAAACCCTTTGTAACAGAAGCACCAAAATAGACCCAATTAGCCGAAAACCTGAAGAGATCTGTTAGCAATTGAACTGTATCCCAGTAAACAACCAACACCTTCAAAGATGAGAGTTAAACAAAAGTAGAATATTTTCAAATTTATCAGCTTTTAATAGCAAATTGGAACTCATCACAAGCCGGTTCTCCGTTTTAAAAAGTTCCACAGATGCCAGTTGTACCTGAGCTAGGACAGATTTAAAGCTTATACCTGCTCCCCAATATCATCACATACAAAGGTATAATAAATAACCATATCATCCAGAGAATAAAGTCTTTATAACATACTTACCGGCGTAACGACTTCTAAACAGAGCTGACTGACACCAGGATTAAAAACTGAAAGTAAAAGGGAGAATCTTTAACACGCAGCTACGCACTTAAACATCATAAAGATAAAAGTTCAACTAAAACTTTAAAAGGGAGGGGAAACATTTTTAAAAAACACAAACTTTTCTGCCGCGGGCCCAGGTTTTGTTTTAACTTATTTAAAAAACTGAAAAGGTTTCATTTTATGAGGCACTGACTCCGTCATAAACCAGCAGCTGGGGCGAAGTGAAAGCCGCTGTTACCCAGATGCACGCTGGGAGTTGTAGTTATTTCCTCCACCACTTTCCTCCCCGCGACTGCGCAAACTTGGATCCGGAGGACTACAACTCCCGGGAATCTCCGCGGTGTTTTTGCTTCTTCCCTTGTTCTCTCTCTTTTGGGCTGAGTCAAATTGAAACCTGAGCCTTGGCTGGGTAACGAAAGCGAAGTCAAATGGGTAGTTTAATTTCCTCTACCCTGCCTAACTTGTCTGATTTTAAGTGTGCAAAATAATTTAGAACATTTTTTTTGAAAGTGAACAATTCTCCAAGTAAAAGAAATTGAGTTATCTTTTTAAAAAAGTTTTAAAAAGAATTTTAGAACATAAGAAATAGGAGCAGGAGTAGACAAATGGATCCCTCGCACTTCTCTGCCTGTTCCCCATATCTTTTCATTCTCTGAAAGACAAAAAAATTGTCTATCTTGATCTTAAATATATTCGACACTTCTACAACCCTCTGAGGTAGAGAATTCCGGAGATTCACGACACTTGGAGTGAAGAAATTTCTCTTCATCTTAGTCCCAAATGATCAGCCCCTTAACCTGAAACTGTGACCCTGTGATAGATTCCCCAGCCAAAGTGTCTAGCCCAAGTCCCTTCAGAATCTTGTAGGTTTCAATGTGATCGCTTCTCATTCTTCTAAACTCCAGAGAATATAGGCCTAATTTATGCAGCCTGTCATCATAGGGCAATCCTCTCATCTCAGTGACTAATCTATTGAACCTTTGCTGCACCATTTTCAATGCAAATATACCCTTCCTTAAATATGGAGATGAAAACTGAGCACAGTACTCCATGTGTTGTCTTACCAAAGCCCTGTACAATTGTAGCAAGTCTTCCTTATTATTGTGCTCCAGTCTCTTGCAATAAATACCAATATGCTATTTGCCTTCCTAATTTCTTGCTGTATCTTCATGCCAACTTGTGTTCTTTATATGAGTACAGGTAGAAGAATGTTGCAGTATGTTGAGTGAAGAAATTTCTTCTCATCTCAGCAGTGGTGTACTGGCAAATTTTGAGGTGCAGGAGCTCCAAGAAAATGTATTGGCCATATCATTTCTAAATCTACTATTATGTTGTTTTCCTATGTAATAACAATTTGAGTCCCCAGAAATCAGTAAACTATGCTTTTTAAGTGAAAAGTATTAGTGGCGGCAGGCATTTTATTTAGAACTGTGAGGTATTTTGAATCACAAGTCTTTAGCATAGCTAGAATTTTATTATGCAACTGTTTATTTAATTCAAACCTATTAAAACAAAAATTACTTACTTCTGACTGGGGGATGATATACAGAGTGACCACTGCTTTTCTTGATTTATAGTAATAACCTAGACCTGGGTGTGCAGGGCACAATTTCAAAATTTGCACATGATGCAAGACTTGGAAGTATTGTGAATTGTGAGGATGATAGTGATAGACTTCAAGAGGCAGTCAGGAGAATTAGAGAATGAGTAAAACAGTAATCACAGGTGACTTCAATCTGCATATGGATTGGGTAAATCTAATGAATACTAATGCTGTGGAAGATGAGTTTCTGGGATGTGATTTCCAGAGCAGCATGTTGAGGAACCGACTAGAGGACAGACTATTTTAGAGCTAGTATTGTGTAATGAAGAAGGGCTAATTAATAATAATTAATATTCTTGTTGTAAAAGAACCTTTAATGGTGAGTGACCATAATATGACAGAATTTTACATTATGTTTGAAAGTGAGGTAGTTCAATCTGAAGCCAGGGTGTTAAATTTGAACAAAGGAATTTATGAAGGTATGAGGGGCAAATTGGCTGAGGTGGATTGGGAAAATACATTAAAAGGTATGACCGTACATATGCAATGGACAGTCTTTAAAGAATTATTACAGTTTACAGCAATTATACATTTCTTTAAGACACAAAAACCCAAAAAGAAAAGTCAGTCAACCGTGGCTAACAAAGGAAGATAAGGATTGTATAAGATTAAAAGAAAAGGCCTATAAAGTTGCCAGAAATAGTAGTAAACCTGAGGATTGGATATACTTTAGAATACAACAAAGGAGGACCAAGAAACTTATAAAGAAAGGGAGAATAGAATATGAATGTAATGTAGCAAAAAACATAATGGACTGTAAAAGTTTCCATAGGTGGGTAAAAAGGAAACTTTTGGTTAAGACTAATGTGGGTTCATTACAGGCAGAGTCAGGAGAATTTATAATGGGGAATAGAGAAATGGCAGAGAAGCTAAATGTTTACTTTATGTCTGTCTTCACTGAGGAAGATACAGGAAGTCTCCCAGAATTAGAGATCCAAGGGACTAAGTAGAACGAGGATTTGAAGGAAATTAGGATTAGTAAGAAGGTTGTATTGGAGAAATTAATGGGACTGAAGGCTGATAAGTCCCTGAGACCTCATGACCTACACTGTACAGTGTTATGGAGAAAGTGGAGGCACTGGTGATCATCCAAAATTCTATAGATTCTAGAATGGTTCCTCCAGATTGGAAGGTAGCAAATGTCACTCCACTATTTAAGAACGGAGGGAGAGAGAAAACAGGGAACTATAGACCTGTTGTCCTTACATCAGTAGCAGGGAAAGTGCTAGAATCTATTATAAAGATGTGATAAATGGACACTTAACCATGATCTGATTGGGCATAGTCAACATGGATTTATGAATGGGAAATCATGTTTGATAAACCTGTTGGAGTTTTTTGAGGATGTTACTAAGAATTGATACTGGGGAGTCGCGTGTAGTATATTTGGATTTTCAGAAGGCTTTTGATAAATTCCCCCACAGGAGGTTGGTTAGCAAAAAGTATGTGGGATAGGAGGTAATATATTGGCATGGGTTAAGGATTGGTTAACAGACAGAAAACACAGTAGGAATAAATGGGTCATTCTCACATTAGCAGGATGTGACTAGAGGGCTCCTGTAGGGATCAGTACTTGGGCCCCACTGTTCATAATATATATCAATGATTTGGATGTTTCCAAATTTGCAGATGATACAAAGCTAGGTATGAATGTGCATTGTGAGGAAGATGCAAAGTGACTTCAAGAGAATTTAGACAGACTTAGTGAGTGGGCAAGAACATGGCAGATGGAATATAATGTGGAAAAATGTGAGGTTATTCACATTAGTAAGAGGAACAGATGTGCAGAGTATTTCTTAAGAAAATGTAGATGTACAAAAAGGTAAATTTTAAGGAGTATCTGAAAGGACAAAAGAGAGGGATTACTGGAACATGCAATGGAAGAGCCAATTTCTTTCATCTGCAATTAAATTCGATAACTGCATAATAGAAAAATTGCAAGAAAATTATTTTCACTCCACAATTCAGAGGTAAATAATAATATGTTCCTTTACTCCTAAACCATGCAAAGACAATGAAAGCTATAGTTACACCAATAGATTATGGAATATGGAAATTAAGGCTCTTTTCATTGGAACAAAGAAAGGTCAGAGATAGTTGTTTGGTAGTACAGAACTTGAGTATTGCTGAAAAAAGACTTTTGTTGAAGCTTTTCATCTTGCACTCATCGGGACAATCTCAAGAATACCAATGTCACAAACACACACTTATTTGAAGATTACCCTGATAATGTGATCAAGAAGGATGGGAGAAGGCTTGTGTGGAACATAGACACCAACATAGATGGGGTGGGTCAAATGGCCTGTTTCTGTTCTGTAAATTCAATGCAAAGCTGGCAGCAGAGAATACAAACACAATACTGTGTTTCACATCCTCAGGCCACCAGTCAAGGAATCACTCTCTCTTCCTCTGCCTCTCACCCCCTCAATACTCTCTCCCCCCATCCCCCCACACTGACCACATCTCTCCCCACTACATTCACACTTTCTCCCCCATCCCTACCCCCACCCTCGCTCTCCCCCCACAATCTCTCTCCCTCGATTCCCCCACACTCTCCCCACACTCTCTCTCCCCCAACTCCCCACCCCACCCACAAACCTGCACATTCTTTCTACTCCCCAACCCCCAACACTCTCCGCACCCACTCTCTCAATGCCCCTGCAATTAGGGATGGTCAATAAATGCCAGAGACGCCCACACCCCATGAACAAAAACAAATAAATAAATAAATAACTTTATCTCTAACCATTCCCCATCCTCTCTCTTCCCCCCCCTTCTCTCTGACACACATGCCCCAGACACTCTCTCCCTCCCACCCATCTCTCTCTCCCTCCTATCCTCTCTTTGCACCCAACCCTCTCCCATGCACACACTCTCTTCCCCGACACTTTCCCTCCCACAATCTCTCCCCCCTCGTCCCCACACTATCTATCCATCCCACACCCTCTCTCCCCCAATCCCTTAGAAGACTCTCTCTCCTCAACACTCCCAGCCCTCTCCCCTACTCTCTCCTCCACCTCCCTTCTCACCCCAACCCCACCCTGGGCCTCCTCTCTCTCCCTGCTCAACCACATCTCGCCTCCATCACATACATACGAATTGGGAGCTGGGGCAGGAGTAGGCCACTTGGCCCCTCGAGCCTGCTCCACCATTCAATACGATCATGGCTGATCTGAATGTAATCACAACCCCACATTCCTGCCTAGCTCCCAAATAACCTTTCAACCCTTTGTTAATCAAGAATCTATCTAGCTCTGCCTTAAAAACATTCACAGACTCTGTTTCCACCGCTTTTTCAGGAAGAGAGTTCCAAAGACTCACTAAGATCAAAGCAAAAAACTGCGGATGCTGGAAATTCAAAGCAAAAACAAAAATAAAAATACCTGGAAAAACTCGGCAGGTCTGGCAGCATTTACAGAGAGGAAAACAGTTAACGTTTCGAGTCCATATGACTCCAACAGAACTAAGGAATAATAGAAGAGAGGTGAAATATAAGCTGGTTTAAGGGGTGGGTTGGACAATAGAGCTGGATAGAGGGCCAGTGATAGGTGGAGATAGCCAAAAGATCCTCTTTGTCCTTTTGTCGAAAAGGACAAAGAGGTGTTGACGGTGGTGATATTAGCTAAGAAATGTGCTAATAGGTGACATTAAGTGTAGACTGTAGGATGAGCCCTTGTGGGGATGGGATGGGGGGAAGGGATCGAAATAGGCTAAAAGGTGATGTTAAAACAATGGATTGAAATACTTTTAAAAATAATGGAAATAAGTGGGAAAAGAAAAATCTATGTAAATTATTGGAAGAAATTGTTGAACTCAATATTCAGTTCGGAAGGCTGTAAAGTGCCTAGTTGGAAGATTAGGTGCTGTTCCTCCAGTTTGCAATGAGCTTCACTGGAACATTGCAGCAGGCCAAGGACGGACATGTGGACATGAGAAAAACAGAATTACCTGGAAAAACTCAGCAGGTCTGGCAGCATCGGCGGAGAAGAAAAGAGTTGACGTTTCGAGTCCTCATGACCCTTCGACAGAACTCTCATGTGGACATGAGAGCAGGGTGGAGTATTGAAATGGCAAGTGACAGGGAGGTCTGGGTCATGCTTGCAGACAGACCGAAGGTGTTCTGCAAAGCAGTCACCCAGTCTGCGTTTGGTCTCTCCAATGTAGAGGAAACCGCATTGGGAACAGCGAATGCAGTAGACTAAATTGAGGGAAGTGCAAGTGAAATGCTGCTTCACTTGAAAGGAGTGTTTGGGCCCTTAGACGGCGAGGAGAGGGGAAATAAAGGGGCAGGTGTTGAACCTTCTGCAGTTGCATGGGAAGGTGCCGTGGGAGGGGGTTGAGGTGTAGGGGGTGATGGAGGAGTGGACCAGGGTGTCCCGGAGGGAATGATCCCTGCGGAATGCCGCCGGGGGTGGGTGAAGGGAAGATGTGTTTGGTGGTGGCATCATGCTGGAGTTGGCGGAAATGGCAGAGGATGATCCTTTGAATGCGGAGGCTGGTGGGGTGATAAGTGAGGACAAGGGGGACCCTATCATGTTTCTGGGAGGGAGAGGAAGGTGTGAGGGCAGATGCGTGGGAGATTGGCCGGACATGGTTGAGGGCCCTGTCATCCACCGTGGGTGGAAAACCTCGGTTAAGGAAGAAGGAAGACATGTCAGAGGAACTGTTTTGAAAGTGGCATCATCAGAACAGATGCGACGGAGGCGAAGGAACTGAGAGAATGGGATGGAGTCCTTACACGAAGCGGGCTATGAGGAGCTGTAGTCGAGGTAGCTGTGGGAGTTGGTTGGCTTGTAATTAATATTGGTGGACAGTCTATCACCAGAAATTGAGGCAGAGAGATCAAGGAAGGGAAGGGAAATGTCAGAGATGGACCATGTGAAAATGATGGAGGGGTGGAAATTGAAAGCAAACTTAATAAATTTTTCCAGGTCCAGACGAGAGCATGAAGCAGCACCGAAGCAGTCATCGATGTACCGGAGAAAGAGGTATGGGGCCGGAGTAGGACTGGAACAAGGAATGATCCACATACCCCATAAAGAGACAGGCATAGCTGGGGCCCATGCGGGTACCCATAGACACACCTTTGATTTGGAGGAAGTGAGAGGAGTTTAAGGAGAAATTGTTCAGTGAAAGAACAAGTTCAGCCAGACAGAGGAGAGTCACGGTGGATGGGGATTGTTCGGGCCTCTGTTTGAGGAAGAAGCGGAGAGCCCTCAGACAATCCTGGTGGGGGATGGAAGTGTAGAGAGATTGGACGTCCATGGTGAAGAGGAGGCGGTTGGGGCCAGGGAACTGGAAATTATTAATTTTGCTTCCAACTTCCACCCCTCCATCATTTTCACATGGTCCATCTCTGACACTTCCCTTCCCTTCCTTGATCTCTCTGTCTCAATTTCTGGTGATAGACTTTCAACCAATAATCATTACAAGCCTACCGACTCCCACAGCTACCTTGACTACAGCTCCTCACACCCCGGTTTCTGTAGGGACTCCATCCCATTCTCTCAGCTCCTTCACCTCCGTCGCATCTGTTCTGATGATGCCACTTTCAAAAACAGTTCCTCTGATATGTCTTCCTTCTTCCTTAACTGAGGTTTTCCACCCACGTCGGATGACAGGGCCCTCAACCGTGTCCGGCCCATCTGCTGCGCATCTGCCCTCACACCTTCCTCTCCCTCCCAGAACCATGATAGGGTCCCCCTTGTCCTCACTTATCACCCCACCAGCCTCCGCATTCAAAGGATCATCCTCCGCCATTTCCGCCAACTCCAGCATGATGCTATCACCAAACATATCTTCCCTTCACCCTCCCCAGCAGCATTCTGCAGGAATCGTTCTCTCCGGGACACCCTGGTCCACTCCTCCATCACTCCATCACCCCCCTCCCACGGCACCTTCCCATGCAACTGCAGAAGGTTCAACACCCGCCCCTTTACTTCCCCTCTCCTCACTGTCCAAGGGCCCAAACACTCCTTTCAAGTGAAGCAGCATTTCACTTGCACTTCCCTCAATTTAGTCTACTGCATTCGCTGCTCTCAATGCGATTTCCTCTACATTGGAGAGACCAAACGCGGACTGGGTGGCCGCTTTGCGGAACACCTTCGGTCTGTCCGCAAGCATTACCCAGACCTCCCTGTCTCTTGCTATTTCAACACTCCACCCTGCTCTCATGCCCACATGTCCGTCCTTGGTCTGCTGCATTGTTCCAGTGAAGCTCAACGCAACCTGGAGGAACAGCACCTCATCTTCCGAGTAGGCACTTAACAGCCTTCCGGACTGAATATTGAGTTCAACAATTTTAGATCATGAACTCGCTCCTCCATACCCACCCCCATTCCGATCCCCCTTTTTTCCAATAATTTATATAGATTTTTCTTTTCCCACTATCTCCATTATTTTTAAATGTATTTCAATCCATTGTTTTATCTCTACCTTTTAGCCTATTTTGATCCCTTCCTCCCACCCCACCCCCACTAGGGCTTGTCCTGCTTTCTACCCTTAATGTGACCTATTAGCATATTTATTAGCTAATATCACCATCATCAACACCTCTTTGTCCTTTTGTCTATGACATCTTTTGGCAATCTCCACCTATCGCTGGCCCTCTATCCTGCTCTACTTGTTACAACCATCCACCGCCCCCCCACCTTAAACCAGTTTATATTTCACCTCTCTTCTATTTTTCCTTAGTTCTGTTAAAGATTCATACAGACTTGAAACGTTAACTATATTCCCCTCCGCAGATGCTGTCAGACCTGCTGAATCTTTCCAGGTATTTTTATTTTTGTTTTTGCTTCAAAGACTCACTACCCTGGGAAAAAAAATTTGTCCTCATCTCTGTCTTAAATGAGCGACGCCTTATTTGTAAACAGTGACTCCTAGTTCTAGATTGTCCCACAAGGGGAAATATCCTTTTCACATCCACCCTGTCAAGACCCTACAGGATTTTAAAAGTTTCAATCAAGTCCCCTCTAATCTTCTAAATGCCAGAGGATACAGGTCTAACCTGTCTAGCCTTTCCTCATAAGACAACCCACCCATTCCTGTTCCAGAAAATCTTCTCTGAACTGATTCTAGTGCATTTACATCTTTGTTTAAATAAGGAGACCAGCACTGCACACAATACTCCAGATATGGTCTCACGAATGCCCTGTACAACTGAAGCACAACCTCCCTACTTTTGTAATCAATTCCCCTCATAATAAATTACAACATTGTATTAGCTTTCCTAATTACCTGCTGTACCTGTATATTAATCTTATGTGATTCATGCACGATGACACCCAGATTCCCTCTGAATCTCAGAGCACTGCAATCTCTCACCATTTATATACTAAGCTTCTTTTTTATTCTTCCTGCCAGAATGAACAATTTCACATTGCCCACATTATCGTCCATTTGCCAGATCTTTGTCCACTCACTTAACCTATCTAAGTCACTGAATAGCCTACTTATATCCTCTTCACAATTTACTTTCCTACCTATCTTTGCATCATCAGCAAATTTAGCCACCATTCCTTCGGTCCCTTCCATCCAAGTCATTTATATAAATTGTAAACAGTTGAGGCCCCAGCACTGATCCCTGTGGCACATCACTCATCACATCCTGCCAACCTGAAAAAGATCCATTTATACCAACTCTGCATCCTGTTAGCTAGCCAATCTTCTATCCATGCCAATTTGTTACCTCCTGCAACAGGAGCTTTTATCTTCTGCAATAACCGTTGATGTGGTACCTTATCAAATGCTTTCTGGAAATCTAAGTACAGTACATCCACCGCTTCCTCTTTATCCACAGCACAGGCAACTCCATAAGACCATAAGATATAGGAGCAGAAATTAGGCCATTTGGCCCATCGAGTCTGCTCCACCATTCAATCATGGCTAATAAGTTTCTCAACCCCATTCTCCCGCCTTCTCCCTGTAACCTTTGATCCCCTTACCAATCAAGAACCTATCTATCTCGGTCTTAAATACACTCAATGACCTGGCTTCTACAGCCTTCAGTGGCAATGAGTTCCATAGATTCACCACTCTGGCTAAAGGAGCTTCTCCTCATCTCTGTTCTAAAAGGTCTTCCCTTTACTCTGAGGCTGTGCCCTCGGGTCCTAGTCTCTGCTACTAATGGAAACATCTCCCCCACGTCCACTCTATCCAGGCCTCTCAGTATTCTGTAAGTTTCAATCAGATCCCCCCTCATCCTTCTAAACTCCATCGAGTATAGACCCAGACCCTCAAACGTTCCTCATATGTTAAGCCTTTCATTCCTGGGATCATTCTCATGAACCTCCTCTGGATTCTCTCCAGGGCCAGCACATCCTTCCTGAGATACAGGGCCCAAAATTGCTCACAATATTCTAAATGTGGTCTGACCAGAGCGTTATAAAGCCTCAGCAGCACATCCATACTTTTATATTCTAGTCCTCTCGAAATAAATGCCAACATTGCATTTGCCTTCCTAACTACTGACTCAACCTGCAAGTTAACCTTAAGAGAATCCTGGACTAGGACTCCCAAGTCCCTTTGCACTCCAGATTTCTGAATTCTCTCCCCATTTAGAAAATAGTCTATGCCTCTATTCTTCCTACCAAAGTGCATGACCTCACACTTCCCCACGTTGTATTCCATCTGCCACTTCTTTGCCCATTCTCCTAACCTGTCCAAATCCTTCTGCAGCCTCCCAGCCTCCTCAATACTACCTGTTCCTCCACCTATCTTTGTATCATCTGCAAACTTAGCCAGGATGCCCTCAGTTCCTTCATCTAGATCATTAATGTATAAAGTGAAAAGTTGTGGTCCCAACACTGACCCTTGTGGAACTCCACTAGTCACTGGCCGCCATCCTGAAAAGGACCCCCTTATCCCCACTCTCTGCCTCCTGCCAGACAGCCAATCTTCTATCCATGCTAGTACCTCGCCTCTAACACCATGGGCTGTTATCTTACTGAGCAGCCTCCTGTGCGGCACCTTGTCAAAGGCTTTCTGGAAGTCCAAGTATATAACATCCATTGGCTCTCCTTTGTCTAATCTACTCGTTACCTCCTCAAAGAATTCTAACAGATTTGTTAGGCATGACCTCCCCTTGATGAAACCATGCTGACTTTGCCAGATTTTACCATGCACTTCCAAGTATTCTAAAATCTCATCCTTAAGAATGGATTCTAAAATCTTATCAATGACCGAGGTCAGGCTAATCAGCCTGTAATTTCCTGTCTTTTGCCTCACTCCCTTCTTAAACAGGGGGTTACATTAGCGATTTTCCAGTCCTGTGGGACCCTCCCTGACTCCAGTGATTCCTGAAAGATCACCACTAATTCATCCACTATCTCTTCAGCTATCTCCTTCAGAACTCTGGGGTGTAATCCATCTGGTCCAGATGATTTATCCACCTTCAGACCTTTCAATTTTACTGGCACCTTCTCCTTGGTAATGGCCACTATACACACCTCTGCCCCCTGACTCTCTTGAACTTTGGGGATGTCACTTGTGTCTTCCACTGTGAAAACTGACACAAGGTACCTATTCAGTTCCTCCGCCATTTCTTTGTTCCCCACTACTCCTTCTCCAACGTCATTTTCCAGCGGCCCAATGTCCACTTTTGCCTCTCTCTTACCTTTTATCTAAAAAAACTCTTGCAATCTTCTTTTAAATTACTGGCTAGTTTACCCTCATATTTAATCTTCTCCCTCAGTATTTCATTTTTAGTTGTCCTCCTTCAAAAAACTCTAATAAATTGGTTAACCATGATTTCCCTGTTACAAAACCATGTTGACTCTGCCTGATTGCCTTGAATTTTTCTTAGTGCACCTTTATAACATCATTAATAACAGCCTCTAACATTTTCCCTATGACAGACGTGAGGCTAACTGGCTTATAGTTTCCCCCACTCTCCCCACCCACCCACCTGTCTCCTGCCCCACACCCCTACCCCCCCCTCTCTCCCCCCCACCCCACTCTCCCCCTCCCCCATCCCACTACCCCCTCCCCCATCCCACTCTCCCCACCAACCCGCACCCCCACCCTCCACCCCGCTCTTCTACCTCCCACCTCGCTCTCCTCTCCCCCGCAACACACCTCCTCCCCACTCCCCGCTATTCTCCTCCTCCACTCTCACCCCATCACCCACTCTCCCCACCATTCCCCACTCTCCCCTACCCTCCACTCTTCCCCACCGCACCACCCACTCTCCCCCCACCACCCACTCTCCCCCCACCACCACACAGTCTTCCCTGTCCCCACCACCCACTCTTCCCTCCTCCCCGCCACCCACTCTTCACTCCTCCCCACCACCCACTCTTCCCTCCTCCCCACCACCCAATCTTCCCCCTCCCCACCACCCACTCTTTCCCCCCCCACCACCACCCACTCTTCCCCACTCCCACCACACCCACTCTTTCTCCCCCCATCACCCACTCTGCCCCACCTACCACCCACTCTTTCGCCCCAACCCACTCTAACCCACCCCACAACCCATTCTTCCCCACTCACTCATCCCCGCCCACCCCTCACTCTTTCTCCCCCAACCCACTCTTCCACCCCCACCTCCTACTCTTCCCCCCCACCACCCACACCCACTCTCCCCCCCAACACCCCACTCTTCCACCCACCCACCACCCACACTTTCCCCTCACCCCTCCCTCTTTACCCCCTTACTCCTCCCTCTTCCCACCCACTTCACCCCTCCCTCTTTCCACCCCCAACTCACCACTCCCTCCTTCCCCCACAAAACCCTCCCTCTTCCTCCCCACAGCCCTCCCTCTTTGTCCCCCCACCCACCCATTCCTCTCTCCCCCACCCCTCCCCCTTTCTCCACCAACCCTTCCTTTTTCCCCCTCACCCCTCCCTCATTCCCCCCTCACCCCTCCCTCCTCCCCCTCACCCCTCCCTCTTTCCCCCTCACCCCTCCCTCTTTCCCCCTCCCTCTCCCCCTCACCCATCCCCCTCCCTCTTTCTCCCTCCCTCTCCCCTCACCCCTCCCTCTTCCTCCCTCCCTCTGCCCCCCTCAACTCCCCCACATGCCCCCTCACCCCTCCCAATTCCCCCTACTCCTCCCTCTTCCCCCCTCACCCCTCCCTCTTCCCCTCACCCCTCCCTCTTTCCCCCCAACCCTCCCTCTTCACCCCCCACCCCTCCCTCTGCCCAATCACCACCCCTCTTCCCCCTCACCCCCCTCAGTTCCCCCCACACACCCCTCACCCCCCTCACCCCTACCTCTTCCCCCCACCCACCCCACCCTCCTCCCCACCCCACTCAACCCTCCCTCTTTCCCCCCAACCCTCCCTCTTCGTCCCCCACCCCTTCCACTGCCCCCTCACCCCTCCCTCTTCCCCTCACCCCTCCCCCTTCCCCACTCACCCCTCCCTCTTCCCCACTCACCCCTCCCTCTTTCCCCCCTCACCCCTCCCTCTTTCCCACTCCCTCTCCCCCTCACCCCACCCTCTTTCCTCCTCCCAATTCCCCCCACTCCTCCCTCTTCCCCCCAACCTTCCCTCTTCCCCCTCACCCCTCCCTCTTTCCCCCTCACCCCTCCCTCTTTCCCCCTCACCCCTCCCTCTTTCCCCCTCCCTCTCCCACTCACCCCTCCCTCTTTCCCCCCCACCCCTCCCTCTACCACCCTCACCCCTCCCTCTTTCCCCCTCCCCCTCACCCCACCCTCTTTCCTCCTCCCAGTTCCCCCCCACTCCTCCCTCTGCCCCCCTCACCTCTCCCTCTTCCCCATCCCTCCCTCTTCCCCCTCCTCACCCCACCCTCTTTCCTCCTCCCAATTCCTCCCTCTTCCCCCTCACACCTCCCTCTTTCCCCCTCACACCTCCCTCTCCCCCTCTCCCCTCCCTCTTTCCCCCTCCCTCTCCTCCTCAACTCTCCCTCTTCCTCCCTCCCTCTTCCCCCCTCAGCACCCCCATATGCTCCCTCACCCCTCTCAATTCCCCCTACTCCTCCCTCTTCCCCCCTCACCCCTCCCTCTTCCCCTCACCCCTCCCTCCCCCCAACCCTCCCTCTTCACCCCCCACCCCTCCCTCTGCCCCATCACCACCCCCTCTTCCCCCTCACCCCCCTCAGCTTCCCCCACACACCCCCTCACCCCCCTCACCCCTACCTCTTCCCCCCACCCACCCCACCCTCCTCTCCACCCCACTCAACCCTCCCTCTTTCCCCCCATCCCTCCCTCTTCGTCCCCCACCCCTCCCACTGCCCCCTCACCCCTCCCTCTTCCTTCACCCCTCCCCTTTCCCCACTCACCCTTCCCTCTTCCCCCCTCACCCCTCCCTCTTTCCCCCTCCCTCTTCCCCCTCACCTCTCCCTCTTCCCCATCCCTCCCTCTTCCCCCCCACCCTTCCCTCTTCCACCCTCACCCCTCCCTCTTTCCCCCTCCCTCTTCCCCCCTCAACTCCCCCACACACCCCCTCACCCTCCCAATTCCCCCCACTCCTCCCTCTTCCCCCTCACCCCTCCCTCTTTCCCCCCCTCATTCCTCCCACTTAGCCTCTTCACCCCTCCCTCTTCACCCCCTCATCCCCTCTTTCTCCCCCTCACCCCTCCCTCTTTCCCCCCAACCCTCCCTCTTCACCCCCACCCCTCCCTCTGCCCCCTCACCCCTCCCTCTTCCCCCCACCCACCCCTCCCTCTTCCCCACCCCACTCAACCCTCCCTCTTTCCTCCCCAACCCTCCCTCTTCACCCCCCCACCCCCACCTCAGCTTCCCCCACACACACACACCCCTCACCCCTCCCTCTTCCTCCCTCACCCCTCCCTCTTTCCCCCCTCACCCCACCCTCCCCCCCAGCCCTCCCTCTTCCTCCCCACCCGTTGCTCTTTCAATCCCCACCCACACCTACCTCTTCCCCCCACAACCACCCCTTTTCCCCCTCCACTCATCACTCCACCTTCCCCTACTCACCCCTCCCTCTTGCCCCCACCTCTCCCTCTTTACCCCCTCACCTCTGCCTCTTCCTCCCACTTACACACACCCCCCAACTCCCCCCACAGCCCCCTCACCCCTCCCTCTCCCTCCTCAGCCCTCCCTCTTCCCCCTCACCCCCTCAACTACCTCCACAGCTCCCTTACCCCTCCCTCTTCCCCCCACTTCTCCCTCTCCTCCCTCACCCCTCCCTCACAATGCCCTCAACTCCCCCCTCACCCATCCCTCTTCCCCCACCTCTCCCTCTTTCCCCCCACCCTTCCCTCTTTCCCCCCACCCCTCCCTCTTTCCCCCCACCTCTCCCTCTTTCCCTCCCAACCCTCCCTTTTCCCCCCAACCCACTCACTCTTCCTCCCCAACCCACTCAATCTTCCCCCCTCAACCCTTTCAGTCTTCCCCCCAACCCATTCACGCTTCCCCCAACCCACTCCCCCCTCAATTCACACCCACTCCCCCTCCCCTTCCGCCCCTTCCCCTCCCCCTCCTCACTCTCCCCCTTCCCTCCCTCTCCCTTCATGCCCCCTCACCCTCCCTCTCATCCCCCCGTCATTCCCCCTCACCCTCCCCTCTCATCCCCCTCACCCTCCGCTTCATCTCCCCTCATCCCCCCTCACCCTCCCCCTCATCCCCCCTCCCCCTTCATCCCCCCACCCTCCCCTCTCATCCCCCCTCACCCTCCCCTCTCATTCCCTCTCAACCTGCCCCTTCATCTCCCCTCACCCCCCTCAACCCCCCACACCCTCCTCCTCATCCCCCCACAGCCTCCCCATCATCCTCCCCACACCCTCTCCTTCACCCCCTCACCCCACACCCTCCCCCCTCACCCCCCCACTCTCCCCATTCCCACTACCCTCCCCCTCACCCTCCCCCCTCACCCCTCAACCCCCATCCTCGCCCATCATCCTCCCCACCCTACCCCCTCATCCCCCTCACTCTCCCTCTCATCCCCCTCACCCTCCCCCTCATCCCCCCCTCACCCTCCCCTTCACCCCCCCACCCTTCCCTTCACCCCCCCTCACCCTTCCCCCTCACATTCCCCGCTCATACCCCCTCACCCTCCCCGCTCATCACCCCCCTCACCCTCCCCGCTCATCACCCCCCTCACCCTCCCCGCTCATCCCCCCCCCACCCTCCCCGCTCATCCCCCCCTCACCCTCCCCGCTCATCCCCCCTCACCCTCCTCGCTCATCCCCCCCTCACCCTCCTCGCTCATCCCCCCCTCACCCTCCCCGCTCATCCCCCCCTCACCCTCCCCGCTCATCCCCCCCTCACCCTCCTCGCTCATCCCCCCATCACCCTCCCCGCCCATCCCCCCCTCACCCTCCCAGCTCATATCCCGCCCCTCCCCCCCCCCACTCTTCCTCCACCACCCATCACCCACTCTATCTCCCAGTCTCCAGTCACTCACTTACTCAGATGCCAGTGGGCTCTGCTCCGACCCTTCTGGGCTGTGCTCCAGCTGCCTCGCGCTCCAACTCCTTCCCAACCGGGCCCTGATCCGGCTGCCTCGCAAGTGAGCCTATCAGCTGCAAATTTAGGGAGGAACCAGCCTGTGATTAGATGAGCAGCTTTACAGCGCTTTCCAAATATAAGTCAGTTGAATGTCTAACAGGTTTGGCAGGCCGCATTGAGTTGGACAACAGCCTGCTTTAAACAGAAGGTGCACTCTGGCAGCACTACACCCTTGAATCTCAGTCCTAAATGGCCAACTTCTTATCCTGAGGCTGTCCCCTTGGTCTGAGATTCTCCACATTTACGCTGTCAAGCCTTCTCAGTATTTTATGTATTCCAGTGAGATCACCTCTCATTCCTCTAAGCTGAAGAGAGTATAGGCCCAATTTACTCAATGCAAACAACAGAACAGATATCAACCTGAAATGTTAACTCTGTTTCTCTCCCCACAGATGCTGTGTGGCCTGCTGAGTGCTTCCAGCATTTTCTATTTTTATTTCAGGTTTCCAGCTTCTGAAGTTGTTTGTTTTTGCACTGGGGATAACCCCTCTGCTGTTCTTTGAAATTACGCCACGTGATATTTTACATTCACCTGGGAGGGGATCTAAGGTTAAGAACATAAGAAATCATCTCAGCTGAAAGACAGCAGCTCCAACAGCACAGCACTCCTTTGGTATTGTACTGGGAGTGACAGCTTAGATATTGTGCTCAAGTCTCTGTGGTGTTGCTTGAACGCCCAACTTTCCAACTCAGAGGCACAGCTGCCATGGGGAGAATGCAAGGATGCAAAATTTAAAATCAAGATGTTTCCAGTTTGGGAGCCAATGTAGGTCTGTGAACACAGGGGTGTGATGGGTGAATAGAGTTGGTGTGAGTTTGGATCAGGCGAAGAGTTTTAAATAAATTCATGCTTCTGGTGATAGGTGGGTGGTCAGTCAGGAGAGTATTTGAAAGTGATTGGAAATTATTTCTCTGAGCAACATTTGAAGATATTTATGAGTTTTTATGGCTGCAGAATCTTACTATTAAAAACACAGATACCAGTGTATGGATTGTATCCAGGGCCTAACCATCTCTCTGTGACCCTTTCAAAGGGAAAGCAGCAGCTTGTCTTTGAGTTAACCAGATTTACATAACAAATGTAATTAGATAGATGAGACAAGTCAGGAGCATGAGGGAGAAATGCGCGTGGGTTGAGTCCGAAACAGCTGGATAGCATGTTTTGTGACTGCGGACTACCCTTGGGAGTGTATCAGCTGTTTCCAATAACCCTGCCAGCCAGCAGCCCTGACAGCCAGAGACCGTCTCAGAGTGCACAGCCAGAAAAACAGGAGACTGCCAGAGGTCAAGGAACTGTCAGACAAGTGATTTACAAAGAAAAATTTGAGAAGAAGATTTACATATCAGTGTTTTAACCACCAGAGATTCCTCCATCTGTAGTCCATGGTGCCATCACACCCCCAACCCCCACTCTGTTCAGCCCCCATGAGTATTGCCCAACAGATGTTAGAAAGGGTTTATTTGAGAGGATAGGGGAATATCCAAAGTGTGGGACCACCATCAGACACAGTATATTTCCACATATTATATAGAATGGCAGAACTTACAGCCAAGAAACAGACTATTCAGCCGAAGTGATCTATTTTCTGGTGTTTATGCTCCATACAAGTCTCCTCCCACCCCTCTTCATCTCATGCTTTCACAAATCTTTCCATTCCTTTCTCCCACATGTGTTTATATACTTTCTCCTTAAAGGCATCTATGCTATTCACTTCAATCACTCAGAAATAGAATGGTTACAGCACAAAAGGAGCCCATTCGGCCCTTGACTCTGTGCCTTCTAATGATCCTTCCGCAGATCCATCTGCCATGAATGTTTCACATTCTAGCCACTCTCGAAGTAAAGAAGCTTCTCCCAAATTCCTTATTGGATTTATTAGTGATGACCTTACATTTAAGACACCAAGGAAGGATACTCTGTGTTACATGCAAAAGAAACATCTAATTTGAAGGATTAAAGAATGAACCCATCAGTTGTGAGGGAGCTCATATTTTACACTCAAATTTTAATGTTGGTATTTTGATCCTTTTTTTTCTGTCATTCCGCCTTCATATGTGGAACCTCTTCAAGCCAAACTGTATCTGCTAAATACTGTGGTTCCCAGTGCTGTGGAATTGACCCTGTTAACACAATGTGGCACCAGGAATATCCATCACAAATGCAGCTGTTAAATAACCATGGCTCTGATTCTCTTTTGGCTACTAGACCTTCCGCAATGACTGGGGAAGATCTAAAAAGGCTAAACAAAGCAACAGGAGGTGACCATTTAGCACCTCAAACCTGTTCTGCATTCACTGAGTTCATGGCTGATCAGTTTAGCAACTCCACCCACTTGTCTTAGCTTCATATTCCTTAGTATCTTTCGCTAACAGAAATCTAGCAATCTTGAATTTAAAACTATTAACTAAGCTGGCCACTACTGCTTTTTGTGGGGGAACATTCTACATTTCTGCCATCACTTATGTGAAGAAGTGTCTCCTAACATCACTCCTGAATGGCCTGACTCTGATTTTAAGGTTATGTCCCCCTGTTATGAACTCCCTCAGCAGCAGGAACATGTTTCTCCCTATCTACCCAATCAATTTCTTTCAAAATCCAAAAAAACTCAATTAAATCACCCCTTTACCTTTATATTCCAGGGAAGACAAGCCTAGTTTACAAAGGAACATAGAACTTAGCAGCATGAGTAGGCCATTCAGCCCTTCGAACCTGCTCCACCATTCAATAAGATCGTGCTGATCTGGTTGTGATCTCAACTCCACTTTGCCATCTGCCCCACACAACCCTTGACTCCCTTGTCTATTAAAAATCTATCCAACTCTGCCTTTAATAAATTCAATGACCCGCCAACCGCTGCTTTCTGAGGAAGAGAATTCCACAGAATAACAAACCACTGAGAGAGAAAAAAATCTCAACTCCGTCTTAAACGGTAGATCTCTTATCCTTAAACTGTGTCCCCTGGTTCTAGTCTCTCCCGCAATTGTAAACATGCTCCCAGTATCCACCCTATCCAGTCCCCTCAGGATTTTATATGTTTCAATAAGATCACCTCTCATTCTTCTAATCTCCAATGGGTATAGGCCCAATCTGTTGAAACTTTCTTCATAAAATAAGCTCCTCATCCCAGGAATGAATTGAATGAACTGCTTCTAATGCAATTATATCTTTTTTTCAAATAAGGAGACCAAACTTTACACAGTACTCCACATATGGTCTCACCCAGGCGCTGTACAGCTGTAGTAAAACTTCCCTACTTTTATATTCCATTCCCCTTGCAAGAAATGCTAACATTCCATTTGTCTTCCTAATCACTTGCTGTGCCTGCATACTAACCTTTTGTGATTCATGCACCAGGAGATCCTTCGGTACCATCAAGTTCTGCAATCTCAATTTAAATAATATACTACTTTTCTATTCTTCCTTCCAAAGTGGACAAATCCATATTTTCCTGCATTATACTCCATCTGCCAAATTTTTGCCCACTCACTTAACCTGTCTATCCCTTTGCTGACTCTCCACCTCCTTTTGACAACTTACACCTATCTTGGTGTAATTGACAAATTTAGCTGCCATGCTAGGTCCCTTCATCCAAATCATTGATGTAGATTGTAAATAGTTGAGGCCCCAGCACTGATCCTTGTGGCAGTCCACTTGTTACAGTTTGCCAGCCCGAAAAATACCCTCTTTTATGCATTCGTTCAGGGGTTGTGGGCGTCACTGGCCAGGTCAGCATTTATTACCCCTTCATAGTTGCCCTAGTTCAGAAGGCATTTAAGAGTCAATCATTTATCTCTAATCTCTGCTTTCTGTTAGCTAACCAATCCTTTATCCATGCTAATATGTTACTCCCTACACCATGTAATCTTATCTTGTGTAGTAACCTTTGATGTGGCACCTCCTGGAAATCCAAGCACACCACATCTACAGAATCCCTTTTGTTTGTTACTTCCTTAAAAAACTCTAATAAATTAATTAAATATGGTTTCCCTTTCATAAAACCATGTTGATTCTGCCTGATAAAATTATGATTTTCTAAATATCTTGATATAACTTCCTTGATAATGGATTCTAGCAGTTTCTCTGTGACAAATGTTAGGCTGACTGGCCTGTAGTTTCCTGCTTTCTGTCTCCCTCCTTTCTTGAATAAAGATGTTACATTAGCTATTTTCCAATCCACTGGGACCCTTCCAGAATATAAGGAATTTTTGAAGATTATAGCCAATGCACCTACTGTCTCTGCAGCCATTTCTTTTAAGACCCTTGGATGTAGGCTGTCAGGCCCTCGGGACTTGACAGACTTTAGGTCTAGTAGTTTCCCAATAGTATATGCAATCTCTCCTCATAATCTAACCCTTGGAGCCTATGTCAGAGACTTGAGCAGAGAATTGTGAAAAGGCTGCATTGGCAGGCCTTGCCAGCCTTCCATGATTGGCCTGGGTTTTCCAGAAATTGAAGACTAATCTCCGGCACGCTGCTGTGAACAAAAACCCAGGAGAAAAATCAGAGAGGCAATAAAAAAGTATGTTTTATTCGCTTCCTTTGAACACTTACCTTTAGTAGATATGAAAATATTGGGGTTGAGGGAATTAAAAACAAAAACAGAATTACCTGGAAAAACTCAGCAGGTCTGGCAGCATCGGCGGAGAAGAAAAGAGTTGACGTTTCGAGTCCTCATGACCCTTCGACAGAACTTGAGTGAATCCAAGAAAGGGGTGAAATATAATCTGGTTTAAGGTGTGTGTGGTGGGGGGTGGGAGGTTGGGTGGGGGGAGAGAAGTGGAGGGGGTTGGTGTGGTTGTAGGGAAAACAAGCAGTGATAGAAGCAGATCATCAAAAGATGTCACAGACAACAGAACAAAAGAACACATAGGTGTTAAAGTTGGTGATATTATCTAAACGAATGTGCTAATTAAGAATGGATGGTAGGGCACTCAAGGTATAGCTCTAGTGGGGGAGGGGGGAGCATAAAAGATTTAAAAATATTTAGAAATAATGGAAATAGGTGGGAAAAGAAAAATCTATATAATTTATTGGAAAAAACAAAAGGAAGGGGGAAGAAACAGAAAGGGGGTGGGGATGGGGGAGGGAGCTCAAGACCTAAAGTTGTTGAATTCAATATTCAGTCCGGAAGGCTGTAAAGTGCCTAGTCGGAAGATGAGGTGTTGTTCCTCCAGTTTGCATTGGGCTTCACTGGAACAATGTAGAGGAGACCAGTTAAGGGGCAGTTCGGAGAGAACAAACATAAACTGGGCGACCGCTTTGCAGAACACCTGCGGTCTGTCTGCAAGAATGACCCAAACCTCCCTGTCACTTGCCATTTTAACACTCCACCCTGTTCTCTTGCCCACATGTCTGTCCTTGGCTTGCTGCATTGTTCCAGTGAAGCCCAACGCAAACTGGAGGAACAACACCTCATCTTCCGACTAGGCACTTTACAGCCTTCCGGACTGAATATTGAATTCAACAACTTTAGGTCTTGAGCTCCCTCCCCCATCCCCACCCCCTTTCTGTTTCTTCCCCCTTCCTTTTGTTTTTTCCAATAAATTATATAGATTTTTCTTTTCCCACCTATTTCCATTATTTCTAAATATTTTTAAATCTTTTATGCTCCCCCCTCCCCCACTAGAGCTATACCTTGAGTGCCCTACCATCCATTCTTAATTAGCACATTCATTTAGATAATGTCACCAACTTTAACACCTACGTGTTCTTTTGTTCTGTTGTCTGTGACATCTTTTGATGATCTGCTTCTATCACTGCTTGTTTGTCCCTACAACCACACCAACCCCCTCCACCTCTCTCCCCCCACCAACCCCCCCCCCCACCCCCCACCCCCCCCCCCCACACACACACACACACACACACACACACACACTTTAAACCAGCTTATATTTCACCCCTTTCTTGGATTCACTCAAGTTTTGTCGAAGGGTCATGAGGACTCGAAACGTCAACTCTTTTCTTCTCCACCGATGCTGCCAGACCTGCTGAGTTTTTCCAGGTAATTCTGTTTTTGTTTTGGATTTCCAGCATCCGCAGGTTTTTTGTTTTTATCCCTTGAGGGAATTAAAGGCTGTTTAATAGTCAAGAATCATCCAACTGGTTAATGAAGGGTTTTATTTGCTTTCTGACTGGTGTGGGAAGGTGGGGCACCACGAAGGTGGGTGGGTCAGGTCTCCAATGACAAATGTGTAAGGCAGGGCAGTTGGCGGCAAGAGGTCATGTGATGAAATCTCCAGCAATATGTCCAATCAGAGTTGGCAACTCTCAGTCAAGAGGCCAAAGATGCCGCAGTATACAAAATCTCCCAGTGCAACACACAGCCACATATTCCATTATTTTAAGTTCCTGTCCTCGGTGCCCCTTAACTGGTTCATCTGAAATAATTGATCCCTTATCTTGGGACTGTGACCCTTAGTTCTAGACTCTCCAGCCAGGGGAAATTGTCTCTCAGCATTTACTCTGTCCCTTTTACAAGTTAGGGCATCCAGCAGTCATTTTGCACACAGTAAGACACCAAAAATAGCAACAGATGAATGACTGCTTCATGTTTTAGCTGGTGTTGGCCAAGAAATATTCTGAGCATGAATGGAGTGTCATAAAATAACCCTTGCACAGTGTAAGCACATCCAAACAACTGATACCAGAGCCTTGTTTACAAGTCAGTCAGCAAAAGTTTTTAGATTATGTCATAAAGTGCTTTATAGCCAGCATTTGAACTTTGAAATGAGATTATGGCCCTTTGCTGTATAAACTTCAGAACCTGTTTTTCCTAAAAGTGTCTGAGAGTACTACTTACTTTTTGATGAAAACCAATCAAGTACGTTTTCTTGTTTATCAAAATTAAGGATCTCAGTGCTAGAAAATGAAACAATTCCTATATCAGTGTCGGCATCTCAGAAATCTTCCCTAATGTTACACATAGCATTACATCATGTCATGCTTGTGTTCTACTCGAACATATGAATTAGGAGCAGGAGTAGGCCATTTGGCCCCTCAAGCCTGCTCTGCCATTCAATAAGATCATGGCTGGTCTGATTGTAACCTCAATTCCACATTCTCACCTACTCCTGATAACTTTTCACACCTTTGTTAATCAAGAACTATCTAGCTCTGCCTTAAAAATATTCAAAAACTGCTTCCACAGCCTTTTGAGGAAGAGAGTTACAAAGACTCATGACCCTTTGAGAGAAAGAAATTCTCTTAATCTCTGCCTTAAATGAGCAACTCCTTGCTTTTAAACAGTGACCCCTAGTTCTAGATTCTCCCACAAGAGGAAACATCCTCTCCATATCCACCCTGCCAAGACCCCTCAGGATCTTATGGGTTTCAATCAAGTCACCTCTTACTCTTCTTAACTCCAGTGGATACAAGCCTAACCTGTGCAACCTTTCCTCATAAGACAACCCACCCATTCCTATTTCTGATGCATTTACATCCTTCCTTAAATAAGGAGAACAATACTTCACACAGTACTCCAGTTGTGGTCTCACCAGTGCTCTGTACAACTGAAGTTTAGCTTCCCTACTTTTGTATTCAATTCCCCTCACAATAAATGATAACATTCTATTAATTTTCCTAATTATTTGCTGTACTTGCATACTAGCCTTTTGTGATTCATGCACAATGACACCCAGAACCCTTTGAATCTCAGAGCTCTGCAATCTTGGACAATTTCACATTTGTCCACACTATACTCCATTTGCTAGATCTTTGCCCACTCACAACCTATCAATGTCCCTTTGTAGTCCCCTTATGTCATCTTCACAACTTACTTTCCTACTTATCCAAGTGTCATCAGCAAATTTAGCAACCATACCATTGATCCCTTCATCCAAGTCATTTATATAAATTGTAAAAAGTTGAGGCCCCAGCATTGATCCCTGTGGCACACTGCTCGTTATATCCTGCCAACCAGAAAAAGACCCATTTATGCCAACTCTCTGTTTCCTGTTAGCTATTCAATCTTCTATCCATGCTAATATGTTACCCCTACTCCATGAGCTTTTATTTTCTGCAATAACCTTTGGTGTGGCACCTTATCAAATGCCTTCTGGAATCTGAGTACAGTACATCCACCAGTTCCCCTTTATCCACAGCACATGTGACTCCTTCAAAGAACACCAATAAATTGTTTAAATATGATTTCCCTTTCACAAAACCATATTGGCTCTGCCTGATTGCCTTGAATTTTTGTGAGTGCCCTGCTATAACATCTTTAATAATAGCTTCTAAAATTTTCCCTAGGACAGAGGTTAAGCCAACTGGCCTGTAGTTTCCTGCTTTCTGTCTCCCTCCCTTTTTGAATAATGGTGTTACATTTTCTATTTTCCAATCTAATGGAACCTTTCCTCAATCTAGGGAATTTTGGAAAAATAAAACCAATGCATCAACTATCTTACGAGCCACTTCTTTTAAGGCCCTAGGATGAAGTCCATCAGGACCTGGGGATTGTCAGCCTACAGCTCCAACAATTTGCTCAATACCACTTTCCTGGTGATTATAATTTTCCTGAATTCCTCCCTCCCTTCCATTTCCTGATTTACAGCTATTTACCTCACAAAGCAAGTCCTTGACTCATTGTCTGCTGATGCTTTAGCCTGAGTCGTTTACTTGGCAGTTTCTTTCAAGTGGTGGTTTGCCATTGCCTTTCACTCTAAGGAGCAGGGCAAGAAGGCAGGTCCCGAATCTACCTCAGCTACAACTGGAATCAAACCCAAGCAGTTGGCATACATCCTCCATAATGTAACACAACCAGTATAGATCATGTATGATATAAAACTGACAGTAAACATCCCTCCATGATATGATGCTGACAATATCCAACTTCTAGGAAATGTAGCATTTTCAAATCTTTAGTTTAGTCCTCTTGATTGCCCCCTCTTAAAGGCACTGACCTTTTCTGGGTGCATTTTGACAGGCAGCACCTCTGGTACCTCTCCCAGGTGACCATTCCTGTGTATGAGCAAAGGTATCAAGTGTTGAGTTGCTATTTGACTGAAAGAAATACATCTGACCCAACGTCCACTCCCACAACAGTGGCAAATGGATAATGATTAGGGGTGCAGCTGGGGGTGCTCAGGCCATTTATTTCTTGGCCTGGGGGAGTTAAAACTGAAGCATAACTAATTCACCCCCAGTCTGACTGAAATCAGCAAATTCAGCAATCGGCTGTTCATTGGTGTTTTGATTGATGTAAAATCTTTCTAGTTTAACATATCAAACAATGAACCATTGATCTCTGATGGTACATGACAGGCTTTAGTAAAATGTACTCGCTTGACCTCACACCTCCTTACCTGCGGAAGTCTTGTCTTCCTCCTTCCTACCAGTTACAGACTTTTAAAACCCAGGCTTAGTTCATTACTTGCTGATTTACTTTATCCTACTCTTTTGAATCTGGTTTCTGCCTCCCATCCTTGACCTTTCACCTAGAACTCTGAACTTAAAAAGAAAGGCTGCAATTTTGCTTTAATCAGGTTTTCCCACCATATTCACTGGGAACATAGTCTTGCTCAGATTACAGTGAGATTTGCCCAGCACTTCCTCATTCCAATCACACCCTAGTGTTGCCAACTCTGCTTGGACGCATCCCAAGAGGTTTTATCACATGATCTCAACATGCCTATCCTGCAGCATTCCTCTTTCCCAGGGCCAATCAGAATGCAAACAAGCTCTTAATTACCCTATTGGATTATGTCTGGGCCTTTTTATTCCAACTCCAATATTTTTTAATAAATGTGAAAAGAACATGGAAAAAATGATCCCAATCTATTTTAATATTCCCATGATTTTGTTTCGGGAATTGCTCATAGCAGAGTTGCTGGAGATTTAGCAGTGTTGCTGGAGATTTAGCAGTGTTGCTGGAGATTAACCTTTAATTCCTGGAGACTCCAGGGCAAACTGGAGAGTTGGCAATCCTACTTCAGCCTGATGTTAGGATTGAAATTTTAGCACTGGTGTGAATGAATGAATTGTGATGTTTCCACATTTGATCATTAAGATTTGGAATTTCTTCTCCAGCTCTTGAACTCTGTGTATGGTTTCCATCATCCAACATCTGCAAAATAGATAACTGAATATAACTGAATTTTCTATTTTCTAAAATATATTATTTTGCCTTCTTCCATACACCTCCCTCAGTGATTTGAATTTCCCATGTGCTTTGGCTGTGCTGTTCTGTAATTGCATGGTAGAATATGCACACATTCAGTGAAATGGTACTGTTATTCCTTTTTAGTCTTTCTGTTCCTTGGGGAAATATCTAGCCTGTGATTGGCACCTCCACTTATCCTCAGGGACCTTATCACATGGAAAATCATAGGTTTCAATTGAAGAAGGAAAAATGGGCTCCCCTAGTGGGCCAAGTGTACAATCTTGTGAAGATGACCCTTTAGGGTTATCCAGACAAATTAGGAAATGGTTCTTATGCTAATATTGGGAAGATGGTGGTGTTTTGCAAATTGACCAAGATAATTATAATTAATAGTGACATCCTCTTGTTTTGTCTGTCCAGTTTGGTTAACCTTTGAAATCCTGTTATTTAAAAAGAGAAGTCTATATATTTGTATGCGAGCATGTGTGAGTGCATGTGTGACACATCTGAGAGTGAGTCTGAGTTCATGTATGTATTTCCGATTTTGTTTATGTGAATGTATGGACGTTTGTGTGTCTCTTTTTCTATGGTGTATGTTTCTGTCATGCCTGTGTGTCTTTGTTTCTGGAGTGTTTGTAATTCTGTAGTGTGTGGGTGCGCGTGTGAGTCTGTCTCTGTTTCTGTTGAATACTTGTATGTGATCTTCAGTGTGAGTATTTGTGAGTGTGCATGTGTGAGTATGTCTCTGTTTCTGGAGAATGTGTGTGTGTGTGTGTTTGTTTGAAAATATGGGTGAGTTGGAAGTGTGCAGATGGTGTGTTTAGTGTCGCTACCTTGGAAAGGCTGCAGAGTTCAATCAATTGATGGATCTCAATTAACACGCCCAGTTGTTATTCAATCATCCCTGTGATTGTGGCATACTTTGCTAATGATAATTCCGCTCTCCCACAGTCTGCTGAATGAATGTTTAAACCTGAATTGCCAATGATAGCATTCACATATACTGATTAAACTAAAATATATTGAAATGACCCGAAGGATGTTAATCAGAACTTATTGTGATTGATTTACTTGAAAACACAGGTGGAAGTTTATCTATGTTGCCAGCAAACTCTAACTTTTAGTCAGTCTCCTTTCTATCACCATGAGTGGTGAGCACCAACAGCAAGATCAAGAAATTCTAATTGGTAGAAATACTGCTTCTCTAAGAGGGCCCTGATGGTGACTCGTTTGTAATTCGGTCTTTTTTTTTCGAATCTAATTCTCCAGGCAGGGTGTAACTTTACAAACATTTTCTCAGCCATTAACAGGAGTAGATTTCAAAATTGTGAGTTAATGAGTTCTCCAGGGCCTTTTTCAATAAAGCACGGTTACATTATTACATTGGATATTAGTGAGCCTCTTGTTCCCAATTGAGAGAAATTTTCTCTCCCTCACCCTACACTTTGCTTACTCCTGACTGCTCAGAACGGTAAGAAGACATCAGCCCACAAAGAGACCAATGTGAGTCTAAAGAAGATTTGCACTCGCTGGGTTAACTTCTCCACAGACACTCAGTTTTAAACATTTTTAAAAAGTTTATTTTGATTCTGCTGCTTTCCCCTGAATACTTTCTGTTGAAATGTGGGGCATGACTCAGTGTCATAGCTGTGATTGGGAAGTTGTTGCACTGCAAATTGGGAGTTCCATCCTAGCAACTTATCTGGTGAGATAAAGAAACAGAGGGAAGACAGGGAAGGAAATAGGTTGAATTGGGGTCAAATTAGTTACAAACATTAAGTACCACCCCTAACTTTCTGCTGTGATCATGGGAACACTGCCACCTTCAAGTCACACATTATTCTGACTTGGAAATATATCATCGTTCCTTCACTGTTGCTGGGTCAAAAACCTGGAACTCTCCCTAACAGCGCTGTGAGACCACATGGACTGCAACGGTTCAAGAAGGAGGCTCACCACCGCCTTCTCAAGGGCAAGTAGGGATGGTCAGTAAATGCTTAAAGCCCACAAGGTGTGAATGAATTTTAAAGAAATTGCTTTAACGGTGCAAATGCAGCAATTTGTTGAAAATCATGGGGGAGGTTGAAGGCAAGCTCCTGTTTTAATGAAACTAAGAGTGAAGCGGTGAAAATCATCTAGCAATTTGTGGCGATTCACAACACACACCATTTCTCTTACTCACCATAAATTGCTGGATGTTTTATACATTAATAACAATGAGTTCCAATAAACTCGCAATTATTCTGCCAGCAAGTTCTTGCCCCAGTTTCGGCTGCTCTGAGCAATGTGAGAGGTGGGGGGGGGGGGCACCTCAATTGTTCTCAGTACAGCAGAGATCAGAATGGGGAATACAGAATTGAACCCTGACTCCTGACCACTCCATTGCATCCCTAGCCAGTAGTGGGCTCATGAATATTAAATGAGACAGGATTGAGTTTAACCCTCAGTGTCCCTCTGGCCAAATAGTCTGCTAACGCAGACTGCCAGGTGAATAAAGGTCACTTGCAGCAGACACTGCAGATTGACCAATGCCCAACATAAAAGCCTTCACATTGAACAAGCACAAAAAGAAAAATACAGAGGAACAGAGAAAAATGAAATAGAGCAACTTAAAAAATGTGGGAGTATATTAAAGCTAATCCTAAATCCTTTAACGCTGGTGCTGATGTTGAGGACCCTTGATTTGCTCACCATATGCTATTAATACAGCTCTGAAAGATTTATCAATAATAATACTCTTAACTTGGCTTTACCTCTATGGTCAGTACCTGAAGCAACATTTACAGATAAAAAATCTTGAGCCTTTTTAAAATCCTATTTCTTTACCTATTTCTACATGCATTGCTGATTAGCAGACTCTCCTGTGTCCTCATAGAAAGGAAATATGGTGTAATAAAGACTGACACTAACCATGATATATTGCCACATAATTTCCTTTTTTAACCAATACTGCCTATAAATCACCTTAATTAGATGCATGTGCGCCATGTGTATGGAGTTTGGAATCGAGGAATTTAGGAAACCGTGGGAGTCTTGATTTCAAACGTTTTTGAAAATTTATTTCATTGTATAACTGGAGAGCCAGATTAAAGGAAAACTCAAGCCCTAAATTCTATTAAACACACTGAGCTCTAATATCTAGTTACTAGAAATTATTGTTTACTTCTCCTTCACTGCACCATCCCATCCCACCCTCCACTCTACTCTTCCCACCTCCTCTCTTGTACGTGTTGGTTAGTATTGATCGCCAACTTGCCAACTCCTAGCAGCTATAGCAACAAGTGGCCATTCTTTGCATTGGAGCCTTGTGTTGGGGCCAACAAATTGGTCAAATGTATAGGTGCGTGGGCAAAGACTGTTTTTTATCTTATCAATTCTCTCACAACCAGCATAGTTTCAGAATCATTGGTTTCCCTTTGTTGACAACTTTAACCATTTTTAACTGTTATGGAGCACTGCCTTTAGTCTGGATATTAATTATGAAGAGGATTTCTGTTTCTATCACCCTTTCAGGCAGTGAGTTCCAGGGTAGTAGAGACAGGAATCCTCACTGCATCTAAAAAACACAGTGCCTCCTAGTTCTAGATTCCCCCACAAGAGGGAAACATCCTCTCAGCATCCACCCTGTCAAGTCCCCTCTCAGAATCTTATATGTTTCAATAAGATCACCACTCATTCATCTAAACTCCAATGAGTATAGGCCCAGGATGCTCTTCCTTTCCTTGTAAGAAAATTCCTTCAGCCCAGGAATCAATCTAATGAACCATCTCTGAACTGTCTCCAATGCAAGTATATCCACAATTGCGCACAGTGCTTTAGGTGTGATCTTACCAATGCCCTGTACAGTTGTAGCAAGACTTCCCTCCTTGTATACTCCATCCCCCTTGCAATAAAGGCCAACATTCGATTTGCCTTCCTAATTACTTGCTGTACCTGCATTACACCTTTTTGTGATTCATGTATAGAATACCCAAATCCCTTAGTAATTCAGAATTCACTCCATTTAAATAATATTCTGTTTCCCTATTTGCTTTCCTACCTATCTTCGTATTGGCAGCAAATTTGGCTACAATTCACTCAGTGAAACTCCACATTTTTTCAACGTGAAAATGACCCATTTATCTTGGCTCTCTGTTTCCTGTTAGTTAGCCAATCCTCTAGCCATACCAGCATATTACCCCCAACACTATGAGCTATTATCCTGTGAATTAACCTTTCATATGGCACCATATCAATTGCCTTTTGGAAATCCAAACACACTACATCTGCTGGTTCCCCATCATCCCTCTGCTTGCTACATCCTCAAAGAACTCTAAGAAATCTGTCGAACACGATTTCCCTTTCACAAAGCCATATTGACTCTGCTTGATTGTATTATGATTTTTAAAAAAATATGCTGCTATTACCTCCTTAATAATGAATTCCCACATTTTCCCAATGACAGATGTTGGGCTAACTAACACCTCCCTTCTTTCTTGAATAGGAGTGTTACATTTGTGGTTTTCTAAACTTCTGGCACGTTTCCTATGGAATGCCAGGGAATTTTGGAAGATTACGACCAATGCATCTACTATCTCTGAACCCAGTTCTTCTAAGGTCCTAGGATGCAAACCATTAGGTCCAATGACTTGTCAAGATTTAGTCCCATTAATTTTCTTAGTACTTTTTCACTAGGGTGATAGTGATTAATTTAATTTCCTCCCTCCCTTTGCCTCTTTATTTTCTACAATTGCTGGGATGCTTCTATGTCTTCTACTGTGAAGACAAAAACAAAATACTTGTTAAAAGTCTCTGCCATTTCCTAGTTTCCCATTATTAATTCTTCAGTCTCACCCTCTAGAGCACCAAAGCTTACTTTGGCTGCTCTTCTCTCTTGCATATTTGTAGAAGATTTTTACTGTCTGTTTTTATATTTCTGGCTGGTTTCTCTTATTCTAGTCTCTCCCTCTTTATTAAGTTTTTTTGGTCATCCTTTGCTGCTTTCTAAAATTGGGAGATGGTGGCATAGTGGTAAAGTAATTAGACTATTGGTCAAGAGGGCTAGGCTAATGCTCTGAGAACATGGGTTCAAATCCCACACTGGCAGTAGGTGGAATTTAAATTCAATTATTTAATCTGGAATTTTAAAGCTAGTCTTAGTAATAGTGACCATGAAAACTTTTATCGATTGTAGTAATAACCCATCTGGTTCATTCATGCTCTTTAGGGAAGGAAATCTGCCATCCTTACCTGGTCTGACCTTCACGTGACATCAGACCCACAGCAATGTGGTTGACTCTTAACTGCCCTCTAAAATGGCCGAGCAAATCACTCAGTTCAAGGGTAATTAGAGATGGCCAACAAACGCTGGCTTTGCCCATGAAGCCCACATCCCAAGAAAGAATAATTAAAAAAAGATACCCAATCTTCTGGCCTACCACTAATCTTTGCAATATTGTACAACTTTTCTTTCAATTTGATGCCAATTGTTTTCGTTCCTGAATCATCCTTTTCCATTGTCCCTCAACCCCATCAACACATCGATATCCTTACGAAGGTGGGAGGAGGGGTCAGTACACCATAATCTATAAGTTACTACTGAGTGATGTAGGGAAGAAATACCAGGTTTACCCTTGTAATTAGTTATTATTCAGCCAATCTTTGTTTATCAATGCAGGAAGATCTTGCAGACCCCCATTGCTACACCCAATTGTCTCTTAAATAATTTCAGGAAGTTTGCCTTCATTACATTATTTGGAAGTCTGTTCAACATGTTGATTACTCTTTCTCCAAAGAATTGTCTGATTTCTGTACCAAATTGATCGTATACTGTTTACAATCTATTTCACCTTGTGCCACTCTCACTATTTAACATAAGGGAATATTCCAGGTTTACCATTACCATTCCCCTAACCATTTTCTACAAAATCATCTCCTGGATTCCTCCTTTCCAGGCAGAAAAACCTATGTCCAGCATCTTGCACATTCCTGATTACCATCGCACCATCATTGGTGGCCAAGACGTCCCTCCCTAAACCTCTCCAACACTCTCTCTCACCTTTTTTGTCACCTATTCTAATATCTCCTTATTTAGCTTATTGCCAAATGTTGTTTGTTATTGCTTCTATGATGTGCCTTAGCACATTTTACTATGTTAGAGGAGTTATATATATGCAAGTTGTTGTTTAAGATTTAGTGCCCTGAGATGAAGATGTTACAACATCCTCATATTGGTTGGATATTTTCAATGAATGGTTAATAATGACTCCTAATGGACAAACAAACATTATATACTCATTTAATGCTGCCTGTTCAGATGTGCCTAACCCCTCATGTATCTTTGTTAAAATACACCTAATGTTCTCCAACTCATTTATCTTAAGTATCTGTGAGAACCTCAGGCCCAACACACCTCATCCTTTTTTCATAAATCATATACTATAATCACACAATCAGTTTTCCTTCCAAATACACATTTAAAAATAGTCCCTTGAATCCATTTATAATGCTCACATCTAAAGCATTTCCTGGTAACTCATTCCACAACCCTTGTTTTCCTATCTACATAAAGTCATCAATGCTGCTTGGAGGTACTATCACATGACCTCCTGTCTCCAACCACCCCAATCCCTTGCTCCTGCCATTGGTCACTTGGCCCTTCCATCTTCCTCCCCAAATCCAATTGGAAAGCAAAGATGCACTTTGTTAGTCAATTAGGTGATTCTTGAATGACAGTTAAACTGTGTTTTTTTTTGTACCACAAATAAATAAAAGTGTTGAAAGCAAATGGAAAACACAAAGAATTTATTTAATACCCCCATAATTTTTCTCCTATGTGTTGCTCAAAGAGGTGTCTTGGAGATTAACTTTTATTCCTGGAGACTCCAGGTCAATGATGGAGGATTGGCAACACCATTTCTGCAATTCCTAGCCAAAAGCTTTAGTATTATTGATAATTTTAAGGTATTGTGCTAGAAGTAAATTGCCCTATATATCATCCCAAACTGTATGAACAACAGTGGTCAGGATTTGTTTTTTGTGGATTTCTCCTGTGACTGTCCCAGATTTGGCCTTCTTAATTTCTTACCACTCTCTTGCTAGGTCAGCTTTACAATTCTGCTAAGTAATTTCCCACTAACTCAGTTGATAAATACACTGTCCAATGTCTTATGAACAAGTAAAGTCTCAAATGAGATAACTAGTCTGTGCTGCGAACAGATACTGGGTAGAGTGAGAGTTGGAAACTTTTAACATTTTTTATTAGTTCATGGGATGTGGGCATCGCTGTCAATATGATGCACTCTGTGTGGTGTAGGTACACCCACAGTGCTGTTAGGAAGATAATTCCAGGATTTTGAACCAGAGACGATGAAGGAACAACTATTACATTTCCAAGTCAAGATAGTGTATGAGTTGGAGGGGAACCTGCAGGTATTGGTTTTCCCATGTGCCTGCTGCCCTTGTCCTGCTGGGTAGTAGAGGTTATGGGTTTGAGAGGTGCTGTAAAAGGAGCTTTGGCTGCAGTGCATCTTTGTAGATGTTATGCACTGCTGCCATTGTGCGCCGATGGTGGAGGGAGTGAGTGCTTAAGGTGTTGGATGGGGTAGTGATCAACCACTTTGTTACAGTTAGCTTCAATGCTCCTGGGTTAGAGACGGAAAAATCAGCCAGCATTTTTGCTTCAGATCCATTATTGAGCATGTCTAAGGCTGAGATAGACAGATTTTTGATCTCTCAGGGAATCAAGAGAAATGGGGCGCAGAGGAGAAAGTGGAGTTGAGGGAGAAGATTGTACAGAACAGGCTCGAGGGACCATCTGGCCTACGCCTGCTCCTATTTCTTATGATCTTATGTCCTCATTATGCCAAACAGAATTACAGCATAGAAGCAAGTCATTCGGCCCAACTGATCCACGTCAGTGCTTATGCTCCACCCACCCTACTTTATTTCACCCTATCAGCAAACCTTTCTATTCTTTTCTCCCTCTTGTACCTTGAGCCTCCCTTTAAAGGCATCTATACTATTCCCCTCAGCCACTCCTTGTGATAGCAAGTCCCATATTCTAATCCTTCTCTGGGCAAATAAAAACTTCTCTTGAATTCCTCACAGGGACTTTTTCCAGAAAGTGTGAATATGTGAACGCTGGTGAAGGACAGAAGCAGGATAGTCAGGGTGGAATAGCAAAAGGGAAAATTGGCAAAAGAAAGATGCTGTTAATTCCACTCACTTTCTTTTTAAAAAAGTCTCACTTACAAAATTTCATCAAATACTTTCTAAAAACTCAAGTAAATTGTATTCCTCAGACTTCCGCCATCTAAAGCTTCAGTTTACCTCCTCAAAGAATTCCAGTAGATTCATGAGGCATGACCTAGTGCTTTTAAATCCATGAGACTATTCCTTCTGCTTTTTAGATGAATATTGATGGCCTCCCATAAAATGCTCTCGAGCATTTCCTTTACAATTGATGTTAGACTAACTGGTCTGTAATTCTCTGATTCATGTCTCACTGCTTCTTGAATATGCACCATCCTCCACTTATCACTCGATAGAGCTTGGTGATTAATGAAACCCTGGGACTGATATCCAGCATATTGTCCTTACCTGGAGGGTTATCGGTCCAGGTGTTCTGTAAACCTTTTATCTTTCTCTTTCCAATTTTCTTCCGCTGTGAGGTGCCTAGCTGAATTTGGTCTTTCTTCATATGGAGCTGATGAAGAATGAGATTGGGTAAGCTGTTTGACTGTGAAGGGCATTATATTGAGGCCAATGTACACACGTGCATCAGTGCAATCAGGAGCAGGTATCCAGGTTGTTTTTTCACCTCCCCTAGCCCTACCAACTGTAACATGCCTACTACATTCATGGGCTGAGATCAGTTAACTCAACACAAACTGGCCAGTGGACTCAATTCCACATGGGAGCAAACCCACCTGGTGAACTCCTGTGGAAGCATCTGTTTCCTGCACTTCAAGTGCCCACTGTCCACATAAAAATGTGTTGGACAAACCTTGTTTTTTTGTTAGGAAGGAGAAAATCCTGGGTTGGTCTGTCACAATGACATCACACACCAGTAATTTGTTGATGAAGACATCATGGAGAACACAATGACGTCACAACTAATAATTTGTCGCTGGTGACCTCACATCCCATTTCTACAAAACAGGGAGCGAAGGAGTATCCACCAAAAAATGAAGGTGTCTCTTTAAGATGCAATTGAGGCAATGCAAGAACACTGCGGGTAAATTTTAGCTTCACCTTGTGGAGTGGAATCGATAGCCTGCCCAAATTTAGTTTTTATTGGTTTCAATGGAATTGCGCGTTTTATAATGGACGGCGGATTTCTCCGTTAGCTCATCACACAAGTGGTGAAGGCGAAGCAGGTCTTTATTGCCTTTGTTTCCAGTTTTTACTCAGAGAGCTGTAAGTTCAGCGCTAAAGACAAGGAGTAAAAATTAGTGAAAAAGCTAACAGCGATTGACATAATTTCGAAATGAACACAGGCAATTCCTTCTCAAATGTTATACCATGTTGAGCATTCAAATCCTGCCCCCCCCCCCCCACCTTAAATTGGCCTTGTGTTGTCTATGTTTACTTCTCCCAGGAGATTACATGGCTGCTGGTGGGTGGAGAGATGTCGTGAATCACCAGGCATCACAACTGTCTGGACCAGGCCCCGTTGGACCAGCTGCTCTTTTCCTGTCCGTCATTTTCTCCTGCCCCTATTTTTTCTCTTGTGAGAACAATAAATATTTGAAAAAAATACTTGGATTTTGGAATGAGGAAAAAAGCAGCAAAACAGATTAGAGCACTTTATCAACTCCCCAGGTGTAAAAATATTTCCACTAAAATTTCCCCCTCATTCTGCTGATTCAGACAGAAGTGCAGCTCTACAGGTGGTCATTCGAAATGCAAACAATCAGCAAAGATAGGATTTATGATTGTAGATGGAGCAGAGGCATTGTCCTCACATTCTACATACAGATAAATATACACAGAATGGTGAACATAACTTTCCACATTAGCAATTAACTTAAGGGACTCACAAATGGGTGAGATTTATTTAAAATATAAATTAAAAGATTGTATGAATAGTAAGCCTTTTAACTGTAATTCAAAAGACCCAACATTAATTACAAAGTATTTCACAGAAATGAATTTCTAACAATCATCAACTAGCAGGAAAGCATGCATCTGTGAAAATTAAGCTGTATTATAAAACAATTACCAACTCCTGACAAGTTAATGGTTAATTAATCATGAACACACAAACGTGAATACAGATGCACACATATGAAAACACACATTTGCACAGTTACAGACACCCATCCACCTGCATATACACATATTCAGAAACTTGTACATTCATAAACACATACCTGCACACATGTTGCACACACACTCTCATGTGTACATACATAACAGTCCCACATATACACACATGAACAAATACAAATAGGAATTTGGCAGGATTCACTAGATAACGATTCAGAGCAGGAAGATGGGCTGATTTCCAGGAGTGGGGGAGACCACTGGTAACTTATCTCCTACTGTCCAGCTACGATCTGCCAGGTTTTGTTTTGCACAGGTTATGATGGAGGTGCAGAGCCTGAATATTAACAGATCAAGAGAAACTTTAAAAAAAAATTATTAAGCTGCTTGCTATATTTAGAAATCTGCTTGACTTAATTCAATTGGTGCATTGTTCAATAATTGCTTTCCACCAGAGGGCAGTGTAAAGTTACATTTGCCACTTTTGAAGGAATTCTTCAGTGTGCAGGGAACACACACCAGCCTCTCCATCGATGTAGCAGACCTGTGCAGGATGGCAAATATTTACAACCCAACTTGGTCTTAAAAATGACTGATTCTCAATGGCTTAGTTAGTATAAATACATTGGAATGGGAAAAGGGAGGGGGTAGGGGAGAGGGAGGGAGGGGGTAGGGGAGAGGGAGGGAGGGGGTAGGGGAGAGGGAAGGAGTAGGGGAGAGGGAGGGGGTAGGGGAGAGGGAGGGGGTAGGGTAGGGGAGAGGGAGGGGGTAGGGGAGAGGGAGGGGGTCAAGGAGAAGGAAGGGGTAGGGTAGGGGAGAGGGAGGGGGTAGGGGAGAGGGAAGGGGTAGGGTAGGGGAGAGGGAGGGAGGAGGTAGGGGAGAGGGAGGGGGTAGGGGAGAGGGAGGTGGTAGGGTAGGGGAGAGGGAGGGGGTAGGGGAGAGGGAGGTGGTAGGGTAGGGGAGAGGGAGGGGGTAGGGGAGAGGGAGGGGGTAGGGTAGGGGAGAGGGAGGGAGGGGGTAGGGGAGAGGGAAGGGGTAGGGGAGAGGGAGGGGGTAGGGGAGAGGGAGGGGGTAGGGTAGGGGAGAGGGAGGGGGTAGGGTAGGGGAGAGGGAGGGAGAGGGTAGGGGAGAGGGAGGGAGGGGGTAGGGGAGAGGGAAGGGGTAGGGGAGAGGGAAGGGGTAGGGGAGAGGGAGGGGGTAGGGGAGAGGGAGGGGGTAGGGGAGAGGGAGGGAGGGGGTAGGGGAGAGGGAGGGAGGGGGTAGGGGAGAGGGAGGGAAGGGGTAGGGGAGAGGGAGGGGGTAGGGTAGGGGAGAGGGAGGCACGGGGTAGGGGATAGGGAGGGAGGGGGTAGGGTAGGGTAGGGGAGAGGGAGGGAGGGGGTAGGGGAGAGGGAGGGGGTAGGGGAGAGGGAGGGGGTAGGGTAGGGGAGAGGGAGGCAGGGGGTAGGGGAGAGGGAGGGGGTAGGGTAGGGGGCAGGGGAGGGGAGGCAGGGGGTAGGGGAGAGGAGGGGGTAGGGAGGGAGGGGTAGGGTAGGGGAGAGGGAGGCGGGGGTGGGGAGAGGGAGGGGGTAGGGTAGGGGAGAGGGAAGTGGTAGGGTAGGGGAGAGGGAGGCAGGGGGTAGGGGAGAGGGAGGGGGTAGGGTAGGGGAGAAGGAGGAAGGGGGTAGGTGAGAGGGAAGGGGTAGGGTAGGGGAAAGGGAGGCAGGGGGTAGGGTAGGGGGAGGGGGTAGGGTCGGGGAGAGGGAGGGGGTAGGGTCAGGGAGGGGGTAGGGTAGGGGAGAGGGAGGGAGGTGATGGGGAGGGGATAGGGAAGGGGATAAAGGGGTGAGGTAAGGGATAAAGGTGAGGAAGGAGAAAAAGGGGCAGGAAGGGGATGGGATAGGGGAGGGACGGGATAGGGGTTGAGAGGGATGGGGTAGGGTGAAAGAGGGAGGGGATGGAGGTTGGGAGGGAGAGAGGGAGGGGTAGGGAAGGGATAGGAGTTGGGAGGGAGGATGGGGATAGAGGAGGGGATAGGGGATAGGGGCAGGGGCTAGGGGGAAGGAGGAGGGGGGAGGGGATAGGAGGAGGGGGAGGGGATAGGGGAGGGGGAGGGGATAGGGAGGGAGGAGGGGGAGGGAAGAGGGGGATGGGATGGGGAGGGGGAGGGGGGATAGGGGGAGGGAGCAGGGGTGAGGGGATGGGGAGGGAGGTGGGGGATGGGATAGGGGGAGGGGGAGGGGATAGGGGAGGGAGGAGGGAGGAGGGGGGAGGGGATAGGGGAGGGAGAGGGGATAGCAAGGAGGGTGTATGCGATAGGGAGAGGGAGGGGATAGGGAGAGGGAGGAGGGGGAGGGGATAGGGGGTGGTAGGAGGGGTGAGGATAGGGAGGACGGGGAGGCAATAGGGGAGAGGATGGGGGAGGGAGGAGGGGGTGGGAGGTGGGGAGAGGGGATGGGAGGAGGGGGAGGGGATAGGGGATGGGGATAGGGAGGAGGGGAGGCAATAGGGGGAGGGAGAGGGAGGGAGGGGAGGGGATAGGGGAGGGAATAGGGGAGGGAGGGGATAGGGGAGCTGGGAGGGGATGGGGAGGGAGAGGACGGGAGAGGAGGGGATGGGGAGGGTGGAGGGGGGGGATAGGGAGGGAGGAGGGGGGAGGGGATAGGGGTGGGAGGAGGGGAGGGGATAGGGAGAGCAAGGGAGGGGATAGGGAGAGCGAGGAGGGGGAGGGGAGAGTGGAGGGGATAGGGGCAGGGGATAGGGGGAGGCAGCAGGGGGAGGGGATAGGGGAGGGAGGAGGGGATGGGGGAGGGAGGAGGGGAGGTGATAGTGGGGGGGAGGAGGGGGGAGGAGGAAGGGGAGGGGATGGGGCGTGGGAGTAGGGGGAGGGGATCGGGGAGGGAGGAGGGGGTGGGGATAGGGGGAGGGAAGTGGGGATAGGGGGAGGGAGGAGTGGTTAGGGGATGGGGACTGGGAGGAGGGGGAGGGGGAAGGGGATGGTGGGAGGGAGGAGGGAGGAGTGGGGAGGGGATAGGGGGAGGGAGGAGGGGGTGGCGATAGGGGGAGGGAGGAGGGGGAGAGGATAGGTGGAGGGGGAGGGGATAGGGGAAGAGAGGAGGGCGAGGGGGAGGGGATAGGCGGAGGGAGGAGGGGAGGAGATAGGGGAGGGAGGATGGAGGAGGGGATAGGGGAGGGAGCAGTGGGGTGGGGATAGGGTGAGGGAGGAGGGGGGAGGGGATGGGGGAGGGAGTACGGGGAGGGGATAGGGGAGGGGGAGGGGATAGGGGGTGGGAGGAGGGGTGGGGGAGGGGATGGAGGGAGAAGGGGGAGGGGATAGGGGAGGGAGGAGGGGGGAGGGGATGGGGGGTGGGAGGAGGGTGAGGGAGTGGGGGTGGGAGGAGGGGGAGGGCATAGGGAGGAGGGGGCAGGGGATAGGGGGAGGGAGGAGGGGGGAGGGGATAGGGGAGGGAGGAGGGGAGAGGGAATGGGGGAGGGAGGAGGGGGGAGGGGATAGGGGGTGGGAGGAGGGGTGGGGGAGGGGATGGAGGGAGAAGGGGGAGGGGATAGGGGCAGGGGATAGGGGAGGGAGGAGGGGGGAGGGGATGGGGAGGGAGGAGGGGAGGGATAGGGGAGGGAGGAGGGGGAGGAGATAGGGGAGGGAGGAGGGGGAGGAGATAGGGGAGGGAGAAGTGGGGTGGGGATAAGGTGAGGGAGGAAAGGGGAGGGGATAGGGGGAGGGGGTATGGGGAGGGGATAGGGGGTGGGAGGAGGGTGAGGGGAGTGGGGGTGGGAGGAGGGGGAGGGCATAGGGAGGAGGGGGCAGGGGATAGGGGGAGGGAGGAGGGGGGAGGGGATAGGGGAGGGAGGAGGGGAGAGGGAATGGGGGAGGGAGGAGGGGGGAGGGGATAGGTGAGGGAGGGCATAGGGGAGGGAGGGGATAGCGGAGGGGGGAGGCGGAAAGGGATTGGGGGACGGAGGAGGAGGGAGGCGATAGGGGGAGGGAGGAAAAAGGGAAGGGGAGGGGGAGGGAGGGGGAAAGGTGAGGGGGGAAAAGAGGAGGGGGAGGGCAGGGGAAAGGGGAGGGGGAGGGAGTGGGGGAAAGGGGAGGGGAGGGGAGGGGAGGGAGGGAGGGGGAAAAGGGGAGGGGAGGGATGAGTGGAGTGGGAAGAGGCGAGGGGGAGGGAAGGGGGAAAAGTCGAGGGGAGGGGGAAAAATCGAGGGGGAGTGGAGGGGGAAAAGTTGAGGGGGAGGGGAGGGGGAAAGGGGTGGCAGGAAAGAGGCGGGGAAAAGGGGAGGGGGGAGCGATGGGGAGGGGAGGGGGAGAGGATGGGGAGGGGGAGGGGAGAGGATGGGGAGGGGGAGGGGGAGAGGATGGGGAGGGGGAGGGGAGAGGATGGGGAGGGGAGGGGGAGGGGAGGGGGAGGGGAGGGGGAGGGGGAGGGGAGAGGAAGGGGAGGGGAGGGGAGAGGATGGGGATGGGGAGGGGGAGGGGAGAGGATGGGGAGGGGGAGGGGGAGAGGATGGGGAGGGGAGGGGAGAGGATGGGGAGGGGATGGGGAGGGGGAGGGGGAGAGGATGGGGAGGGGGAGGGGAGAGGATGGGGAGGGGGAGGGGGAGGGGAGGGGGAGGGGAGAGGATGGGGAGGGGATGGGGAGGGGGAGGGGGAGAGGATGGGGAGGGGGAGGGGAGAGGATGGGGAGGGGGAGGGGGAGGGGGAGGGGAGAGGATGGGGAGGGGAGGGGATGGGGAGGGGGAGGGGAGAGGATGGGGAGGGGAGGGGAGAGGATGGGGAGGGGGAGGGGAGAGGATGGGGAGGGGAGGGGGAGGGGATGGGGAGGGGGAGGGGGAGGGGGAGGGGAGAGGATGGGGAGGGGAGGGGGAGGGGAGGGGGAGGGGGAGAGGATGGGGAGGGGGAGGGGGAGAGGATGGGGAGGGGGATGGGGAGGGGGAGGGGGAGAGGATGGGGAGGGGGAGGGGGAGGGGGAGGGGAGAGGATGGGGAGGGGGAGGGGGAGAGGATGGGGAGGGGGATGGGGATGGGGAGGGGGAGAGGATGGGGAGGGGGAGGGGGAGGGGGAGGGGAGAGGATGGGGAGGGGGAGGGGGAGGGGGAGGGGGAGGGGAGAGGATGGGGAGGGGATGGGGAGGGGGAGGGGAGGGGATGGGGAGGGGAGAGGGAAGAGGGGGAGGGAGGGGGAGAGGGTGAGAAGGGGGAGGGCAGAGGAACGGGGCGGGGTGGAGGGGGAAGGGTGAGGGGGAGGGAGGGGGGGGAGAGTGGGGGGGGTGGGGGGTGAGGGGGAGGGGGTGAGGGGGGTAGGGAGGGGGAGGAGGGCGAGAGGGTGAGAGGAGAGGATGGGGAGGGGAGAGGGGTTGGGGGAGGGGGGAGGGGGGAGATGGGGGGAGGGGGAGGGGAGAGGATGGAAAGGGGAGGGGGAGAGGTTGGGGGAAGGAGGGGGAAAAGGGGAGGTTGGAGAGGATGGGGTAGGGTGTGGGGGCGGGAGAGGGGGAGGGAGTATGGGAGAGGGGGTGGGGGAGAGAGGATGGATGGGGAGGGGTTAGGGGAGGATGTAGGGGGGATAGGAATGGAGGGTGTAAGGGAGGGGTGATTGGGTAGGTGGAGGGAGGGGTTAGAGGAGGAGGCGGTTGTAGGGGGGAGGAAGGGGTAGGGATGGGGTGAGGAAGGGGGTAGGGATAAGGGAGGGAGTGGGAGGGGGTAGGGAATAGTCAGAGGGTTATATAGATTCTTGACTGGGATAGAGATTGCATCATAGGAGATATGGATGATGTATGGTTAACACTTGAGCCATGTGATTTCCTGGATCTGCTTACCTCTGATAGGTATCATAGAATCTTACTGTGCAGAAGGAGGCCATTCAGCCCTTCGTCCCTGTGCTGGCTGTTTGGAAAGGAACTTGCAGTGGGAGTGGGAGTGGGAGGACCCAGCCGTTGTGGTCCAATAGGTACCAATGACATAGGTAGGACAAAGAAGGAGGCTCTGCATAGTCAGTATGAGGACCTAGGCACCAAATTAAGAAGCAGAACCTCAAAAAGGGAAGGAGACATAAAGCGGGAAACTACAGACCAGTTAGTTTAACATCTGTCATAGGAAAATGTTAGAAGCTATTATTAAAGAAGTTATAGCAGGGCACTTGGATAAGCTCAAGGTCATCAGACAGAGTCAACATGGTTTTGTGAAAGGGAAATTGTGCTTAACCAACTAATTGGAGTTCTTTGAGGAAGTAACATATGCTGTGGATAAAGGGGAACCGGTGGATATATTGTACTTGGATTTCCAGAAGGCATTTGATAAAGTGCCACATCAAAGGTTATTGTGAAAAATAAAAGCTCATTATGTAGGAGGTAACATATTGGCATGGGTAGAAGATTGGCTGGCTAACAGGAAGCAGAGTGTGGGCATAAATGGATCTTTTTCAGGTTGGCAAGATGTAATGAGTGGTGTGCCAAAGGGTTCAGTGCTGGGACCTCAACTGTTTACAATTTATATAAATGATTTCGATGAAGGGATTTAAGGCATGGTTGCCCAATTTGCTGATGACACAAAGATAGGTGGGAAAGTAAGTTGTGAAGAGGACATAAGGAAGCTACAAATAAGTGAGCAAAGAGCTAGCAGATGGAGTTTAATATGGGAAAATGTGAAATTGTCCATTTTGGCAGGAAGAATATAAGAGAAGCATATTATCTAAATGGTGAGAGATTGCAGAGCTCTGAGGCGCAGAGGGATCTGGCTGTTTGAATCACAGAAAGCTAGTATGCAAGTACAGCAAGTAATTAGGAAAGCTAATAGAATGTTATCATTTATTGTGAGGGGAATTGAAGTAGGGAGGTTATGCTCCAGTTATACAGGGCATTGGTGAGACCACATTTGGAGTACTGTGTACAGTATTGGTCACCTTATTTAAAGAAGGATGTAAGCAGGTTGGAAGGAGTTCAGAGAAGGTTTACCAGACTTATACCGAGAATGGTTGGGTTGACTTATGAGGAATGATTGGACAGACTAGGCTTGTATCCGCTGGAGTTTAGAAGCATAAGAAGCGACTTGATTGAAACATATCAGATCCTGAGGAGCCTTGACAGGTTGGATGTGGAGATGTTGTATCCTCTTGTGGGAGAATCTAGAACTAGGGCCATTGTTTAAAAATAAGGGGTCGTCCATTTAAGTCTGAGATGAGAAATTTTTTCATTCAGAGGGTCATGAGTCTTTGGAACTCTTCCTCAAAACGTGGTGGAAGCAGGGCCTTTGAATAATTTTGAGGGAGAGGTGGATAGATTCTTGGCAAGCAAGAGGGTGATAGGTTATCAGCAGTAGGTGAGATGCAGATTTCAAGTTACTATCAGATCAGACATGATCTTATCAAATGGCAGAGCAGGCTCGAGGGACTGAATGACCTATTCTTGTTCCTTGTTCGCATGTCTGTACGGTCTTGCCCCATAGCCCTGCAATGGAGAAGACATTTCAGAGTACTTTTTCCCTATCAGTCTTGGGTTGTTTCTCCCTGTTTTTTACTGCTGCCAAGTGGTTACATAGCTAGACGGATGGGGTAGGGGAGGAAGTGTTTAGTCATGATGCTTCGAATGTGGGGCAGGCCTGATGGACCAATTGCCCTTTTCCTTCCTCTCATTTTTGTTCGTTAGTAAATTGATTTTTGATGAGGTTTTGTTTCCCTGCTGTCACCTTGAGTTTCTATAGACGGATAGGTTGATGCGTCCTTCTTCCGTGTGGTGCATGTACTTTGTAGGGAGTGCACTTGATGTATTAATCCATCATAGCTGAGGGAATGAGACTTTTGGAATGTTTCTCTCTTTTGATCCTGAGGGAACACACTGAGTTGATTTCCATTGTGCCTCAGTTTCACACTGGAGGCTTTGGGTGTGGTTCTAGGATCAGGTCCTAGACATGTGTCAGATTGTGTCTTCCCTAATGCAGCCTCTCAAGCTTTCCACTTGGACTCTGGGCTTCTATATGTACAGTGAGAGTGAGCATCACCTTCTCAAGTGCAGTTAGGGAGGTCAATAAATGCTATCCCTGCCATCAACACTTAGTCCATAAACATTTTTTAAAAGTGTGGTTTACTGGAAGACACCTTTCTAATTGATCTTTCCTTTAATTTGCCCCAGGCTTGAGTAGATAACAGAAGAAACAACAACAGCAACTTGTAAGGACATTGGGTGCATGGTGGGAAGGAGTGGGGGCAGTAACAGCAGTCTGGATTGATTAAAGGTGGGATTTGTCAGTGGGTATATGGGGGTGCTCGGGGTGATGATTGAAAGGGTTTAAGAGGGATTCCAGAGGGAAGAAATGGTGATGATTGAAGTTGGAGCTTGACTGTTGTTCATTCCCTTTCATGAATTGAATCCTGGGTGTTAGCGTTTGAGAGCCAGATGGGAGGAGGGGATGGGGGCGGGGTACATGGGGCAGAGTGACAATCGGAGAGCAATGCATGTGGATATGGTAGGGACATGGGGAAGGGGTGACAATGGGCAGATACGGGGATGTTGGGGTAAGGTGCAAAAGGGTGGATGGGGTGGAAAATGGGCTGGTAAGGATGACAGGGCAAATAGGGGGGATGGAGGAAATGGGAGAATAGAAGTAGAAACAAATACTTTGACTCATTGAAACATATAAAATTCTTAGAGGGCTCGACATAGTGGATGCTGAGAGACTGTAACCCCCTGACAAGAGTCTAGAGTTAGAGGTCAGTCTTGGTACAAGGGGTTGGCCTTTTAAGATTGGGATGAAGAAAAATCTCTTCACTCAGAGTTGTGAGCATTTGGAATTTTCTAGCCAGAGGACTATGGGTCCAGCCATTGAATATATTTAAATCTGAGATCAGTAGAATCTTGGACATTGAGGAAATCAAGTGGTATGGAGATATGGCAGAAAAGTGGAGTTGCGTTTCTAGAGCACCCATGATTAATATGGCAGAGCAGACTTGAGTGGTTGAATGGCCTACTCCTGCTGGTATTTCTTACCAAAGTCGATTGACTGCAGCTGCAATTTTGCTGCCTCTGATGTCTTGGTCTGTTTCTGGATTGACCAGCAGACAAGAGGAAACATCCGTCATCAATGCTTGGCTCAGTGAAGATGTGAAAATCGATGGAGCTTCTTGACAGGTTATCTTTCTGTCTTTGTCTGCTCATCTGCCTTCCGTATACATGAAAATTCCAGCCCATGGGGAACTAAAAGATACAGCAGCCAAAATAAAAAGAGGCAAAAATGATCTGCTAAAATGGAAGAGATATCAACCCAATCAAATTAATATATAGTTAGTTAAACAGGTTAGCAGTGAGTATTAATTGAAACTGCTCTATAACCTATGAATAATAATTAATGTTTTCCATTTTTCCACATTACCTCAGTTATCTTATTTGTCAGTTGATGAGTTGGGATGAAAGGAAATAGATTGCTTTTGACAACAGGAACCGTGCAGATATCCAACATATTATCTTCCGGCTGTCAGTGTCTGAAAGGTTGCTGGAACTCTCAGTTCTCTTTAACACATACTAGCGCTGGAGTAAGTATACACCAGTAAGATTGGTGAGGCCACATTTAAAGAACATGGATTTCTGTAATGCCTTTCACAACATCAGGATGTCCCAAGGTGCTTTACAGCCTGTGTGGTTCTTTTGAAATGTGGTCACCACTGTAAAGTAGGAAACACAACATCCAATTGGTCCCAAAAACAACAATAGGATATTGATCAAATCATCTGTGTTAGCGATGTTGATTGAGAGATAAATATTGGCCAGGACACTGGAGAGAAATTTCCTGTTCTTTTTTGAAATAGTGCCAAGGGATCTTGCACCCGAGGGAGCAGACAGACCATTGGTTTAACATCTATTCTAAAAAACAGTATCTCTGACCGAATAGCATCCCCTTGCTACTCCACTGGGAGTGTCAGCTGGGTTAAGCTTTAGGCCTCTGGAATGGCACTTGAACTTGGAACCTTCTTATGCAGGAAAGAGGAAAGCAAAGGCTCAGTGGGCGGCTGAGACATGGCTGATCAAAAGCTCCATTCTTAGCATCTGGTCATGGATCTTCCCGAACGTTGGAGGAAGACAGAGTATGTAAAACCTGCATCGATGCTGAGGGGTAAGTCCATGAGTAGAAGAAAATGTTGAGCAATAGCATTTGCCACTGCTCGATGTGGATGTCTGTATATAATGGCAGCGGTGCCTCATCTCCAAGATCTTGTGAAAATCCATCTTGAGAGATAAATGCCCATTGTGTATCAGCGTGACTCGGTGGTAGCACTCTTGCCTCTGAGTAACAGTTCATAGTTCCACTTCAGAGACTGGGGGAGAAAATATTGCAGGGTTGCCGAGGATTCTGCCTGGCTGCCAATTTATCCCAAAACCACTCTCATTGGGTGGGCAGGATTAAAATCAGGTCTGATGTGATTAATTTTATTCTTTTATGGAATTGGATGTTGCTGGCAAGGCTGTGGCCCATCCCTAACTGCCCTTAAACTGAGTGACTTGCTTATCCATTTCAGAGGGCAGTTAAGAGTCAATCACATTGCCGTGGATCTGGAGTCACATGTCTGCCAGACCGGGTAAGGAAGGCAGATTTCCTTTCCCAAATGGTATTAGTGAACCAGATGGGTTTTTACAACAATCGATGATTATTTCATGTCACCATTACTGAGAATAGCTTTCAATCCAGATTTATTAATTGAACCTAAATTCTACCAGTTGCTGCGGTGGGATTGGAACCTGTGCCTCCAGAGCATTAGCCTGGGCCTTTAGATTACTAGTTCAGCGACATTATCACAATAACACCAACTTCACTGATACCTTGCTCATAGTTTCAGTATTTCTCGTTGATCTCTCTCTGAATATTTCAATGCAAATTATGTTCTAGGAATGGGTTTTGTATATGACATGTAGCACATCAGTTTACTTATATGTGTACACACTCACAAAGCACAGGTACACAAGGATGTGCTCATGCATACTTGCAAACATTCATGCACACCCATACACATGTTTACACACACACAGAGGGAAGCTCATTGCCCTGATTCAAACTCACTTGAATCAAAGGTTCAAGGGGAGAAAAAGACTAAAGTGAATTCTGTACGGGCCAATGAATGTGAATGGTTTAGCTGGTACTGGTGTGTTTGTCTGCTCTGCATCTTTAATAAACCTGTCCTGTGCTGACAGTTTCTGCAGCCTGGAATGTACGAATAATGTGCTTCTGACTTTACATCACAGACAGTGCTCCCTGGCTACCAAAGCTGCAGTCCCTTGAACTTCAAAGGAATTGCAGCTTCTTTGGAATACACTGCACTTGTGACACAGATAACAAATTTCACCCCTCAACAAATCAGCAGCATGGAAAAATGAGAGTGAAATTAAATAGTGAGCAAAAATGCACACTTTCCTGCTGTCTGTCACATTCCAGCAATATGATCATCACTCAAGGACTGCACTTAAAAGATCCAACAGCTATGCAGCATAGTAATTACTTCTTTGTGCTTTCCTTATTTTGCGCTTCCTAAGCCTATTATCACCCTTATACAACTTTCACTTCCCCCTTCGGCCCTCATCCCCTTTGAGATTTTGTTCTCCTTCAGTTCTGGCCAGTTGCACATTCCTGCTTTTAATCGCTCCACCATTGGTGGCTGTGCCTTCAGCTGCCTCAGCCCTCAGCTCTGCAATTCCCCTCCTAAACCTCTCTGCCTTTCTGCTCTATCTGTTCTCCATCAAGGCGCTCTTTAAATCCTATCTCTTTGACCAAGTTTTTGTATCACTGGCCCTAATACCTCCTAATGTGGCTTGGTGTCAAATTTTGTTTGATAATGTTGTTGTCAAATGCTTTGGTGCATGTCAATGTGTTAAAGGCGCAATATAAATACAAATTGTTGTTGTCTGATCTTTCATGTCTTTAGACCGAGGGAGTAGTCCTATTATAACACTGGCTCTCAGTTTACTGACTGGATACATAACAGGAAACAGTTTAAGTATTGATGCTTGTGGGAGGTAAAAAAAGTCACTTATCTCAGAGAGGCAGAGCCGAGTAAATCTGCATATGCTACACATCAATTGATTTCTTTGTTTGATGCCTCGGAGAAAACATTAGGATTAATGGCATTGAAAAGAGCCTGCTGTGGATTTCATGATTTATACATCAGTTTCTGGAAGGAAAGAGAATGACATGTTTGCTGTTTCAAATCAGGCAAAAGCAATTCATTAATGTAGAGTATTTTGCAGCACACACCATTTGAATGCAAAGTGTACTATATCTAGTTTCCCAATTGTGCTCTTCTCAGATACTAGTAGGTTTGACCTGCAACTTGCTGGCATGGCAGCAGATGTTATGGTTGTGGAGGGCAGCAGAGCTGAGTTGATCGTGTCCTTGTCCGGAATATCCATACTCAGGGGTGTCCATTTTAATAGGTTGTCTAATAAGTACGAGGTTCTTGCTCCTGATGTGGACGAGGGCACAGACTGCAGGGGAGATGAGTGAACTGATCACAGCACCGTGGTACAGAGCGCCATTCAAGTGGGGGGAGAGAAAAGAAATGTAGTAGTAATAGTGGATAGCATAGATAGGGGAATAGACATTGTTCTTCTGCAGCAAAGACAAAGTCTCGAAGGCTGTGTTGCCTACCTGGTGCCAAGGTTAAGGACATCTCTTCTGGGCTGGAGAGGAACTTGGAATGGGAGGGGAAGAATCCAGTTGTCGTGGTCCACGTAGGTACCAGTGACATAAGTAAGACTAGGAAAGAGGTTCTGCTGAGGGACTACAAGCAGCTCAGGGCTAAATTAAAAAGCAGAACAACAAAGGTAAGAATCTTCGGATTGCTACCTGAGCCGCGTGCAAATTGGCATAGGGTAAATAAGACTAGAGAGGTAAATGTGTGGCTCAAAGATTGGTCAGGGAGAAATGGGTTCCGATTCATGACTGGCACCAGTACTGGGTCAGGCTTCATTTGAACCATGCTGGGACCAGTGCTCTGGCAAATCGTATAAGTAGGGTAATGGATAGGATTTCAAACTAATTAGTATGGGCGGGGGAGGGTTCAATTGAAAGGAAGTTTAAAAAAAAATAAAAAGAAACAAGAGAGCAGAGGTGCAGGGTTGTGAAGAGGCAAATGAAAATCAAAGTGTGACAGGAGGGCAGAAAATATAAGCTGAAGAATACAGCAGAAATTAGAATAAGAATGAGCAATATTGGTAAAAAGTCAAAACTTAAGGTTTTATCTGAATGCATCCAGCATTTGTAACAAGATAGATGAGTTGACTGGACAAATAGCGATCAAGTCATATTCATTTATTCCTATTACAGGGACATGGCTGCAGGGTGACCAAGACTGGGAACTCAATATTCAAGGGTATTTGATGTTCCGGAAAAATAGTGGAAAAGGAGGTGGGGTAGCTTTGTTAGTAAAGGAAGGTATCAGTGCGGTGGTAAGTAGTGACATAGGTGCAATAGATCGTGATTTGGAATTAGTTTTGGGTGGAAATAAGGAATAGCAAGGGAAAGAAGTCACGGGTGGGAGTCGTCTATAGGTCCCTGAAGAGTTGACTCATGTAGGACAAAGTATAAATCAGGAAATAATGGAGGCATGTAAGAAGGGTGCTATAATTGCCATGGGTGATTTTAATCTGCATATTGACTGGAGATACCAGATTGGCAGGGGTAACATGGAAGATGAATTTGTAAAGTGCATCAGGGATTGTTTCTTAGAGCAATACATTGCAGAGCAGGAAACAGGCTACTGGAACAGGATATTTATCTAATAATGTGTAACGAGGTAGGATTAATAGGAGATATCGTAGTTAAAGATCCTCTAGGGGATAGTGATTACAGCATGGTAGAATTCAAATTCAGTTTGAGGGCAAGCAACTTGGTTCTCAAACCAGTGTCCTCAACTTAAATTAGGGCAATTACAGAAGTATGAAGAAAGAGTTGCCTAAAGTGGGCTGGGAAAATAGACTAAGGTGAAGGTCAGTGGATGAGCAGTGACAGACATTTATGCAGATATTTCATAACGCTCAGCAAAAATTTATCCCAGGTAAAAAGAAGGACTTGATGAGAAGGATGAATCAACTGTGGTTAACAAAGGTAATCAAGGAGAGTATCTAATCAAAAACTAAGGCATACAAAGTAGCGAAAACTAGTGGCTGGCTAGAGGATTTGGAATTTTTTAGAAACCAGTAGCGGATGACTGAAGAGCAAATAATAAGCGAAAAAATTGATTATGAAAGTAAATTAGCAAGAAATATAAAAAATAGCAAGAGCTTCTACGGGTATATAAAAAGAAAGAGAGCGGCTAAAGTGAACGTGTAACCCTGAAGATGCAACTGGAGAATTGATAATGGGCACAGGGAAATGGCAGATAATTTAAAGCAACGTTTTGCATCAGTCTTCACAGTGGAGGACACTATAAACATTCCAAAGATATCAGGTAAGCGAGGAGCTAATGGGAGGAAAGATCTTGTAACAGTCTCTATCGCGAGGGACAAAGTATTTGACAAACTAATGGGACTAAAGGCAGACAAGTCACCAGAAACTGATGGCTTGCATCCAAGGGTTTTAAAGGAAGTGGTTGCAGAGATAGTGGAGGCATTAGTTGAAATATTCCAGAATTCACTGGATTCCAGGAGGGTCCCAGCAGATTGAAAAACCACTAATGTGATGCCCCTGTTCAAGAATGGAGGGAGGCAAAAAGCAGGAAACTATAGGCCAGTCAGCCTAACGTCTGTCGTTGGGAAAATGCTAGAGTCCATTATTAAGGAAGAAATAGCAGGGCATTTAGAAAAGCTTAACACAATCAAACAGAGTCAGCATGGTCTTGTGAAAGGGAAATCATGTTTGATGAATTTTCTAAAGTTCTTTGACGATATTGCAAGCAGAGTTGATAAAGGGGAACCGGTAGATGTAGTGTATTTGGATTTCCAGAAGACATTCGATAAGGTGCCACATAAAAGGTTATTGCACAAGGTGAGCTCATGGTATTGGGGGTAATGTATTAGCATGGATTGAGGATTGGTTAACACACAGAAGAGGGGAGGCAGTGGCATAGTGGTATTGTCATTGGACTGTTATTCCAGAGACCCAGGGTAATGTTTCGGAGACCTGAGTTTGAATCCCACCACGGCAGATGGTGAAATTTAAATTCAATTAAAATTTGAAATTAAAAGTCTGATGATGACCATGAATCATTGCTGATTTTTGTAAAAATCCATCTAGTTCACTAATGTCCTTTAGAGAAGGAAATCTGCTGTCCTTACTTGGTCTGGCCTACATGTGACTCCAGACCCACAACAATGTTGTTGACTCTGAACAATGGCAATTAGGGATGGGCAATAAATGCTGGCCTAGCCAGTGACGCCCACATCCCATGACTGAATTAAAAAAACCAGAAGACAGAGAGTCGGGATTAATGGGTTTTTTTCAGGTTGGAAAGACGTAACTAGTGGAGTGCCACAAGGATCAGTAATAGACCCTCAATTATTTACTATCTATATTAGTGACTTGAAGGAGGTGGCAGAGCGTAAAGTATCCAAATTTACTGATGATACAAAAATAGGTGGGAGGGCAAGTTGTGATGATATAAGGAATCTGCAAGGGTATATAGATAGGTTGAGTGAGTGGACAAACACTTGGCAGGTGGTGTTTAATGTAGGAAAGTGTGAGGTCATGCACTTTGGTAGGAACAATCAAAAGTCAGACTATTATTTAAATGGAGAGAGACTCCAAAAAAGTGCAGCACAGAGGGATCTGGGTGTTCTTGTGCATGAAACCCAAAAAGTTAGCATGCAGGTGCAGCAAGTAATTAAGAAGACAAATGGAATTTTGGCCTGTATTGCTAGGGGGCTGGAGTTTTAAAAATATGGAAGTCTTGTTACAACTGTACAGGGTGTTGGTGAGGCTGCACCTGGAGTACTGTGTACAGTTTTGGTCCCTGTATTTAAGAAAGTGGAAACTGGCATTGGAGGCAGTTCAAAAGAGATTCACTAGGCTGATTCCTGGGATGAAGGGGTTGACTTATCAAGAACGGCTAAACATGTTAGGCCTTTAGTCATTAGAGTTTAGAAAAATGAAGTGTGATCTTATTGAAACTTACAAGATTCTGAGGAGGCTTGACAGGGTAGATGTTGAGAAGATATTTCCACTAGTGGGGGAATCTCGAACTAGGGGACATAGTTACAGAATAAGGGGACACTCATTTAAAACTGAGATGCGAAGGAATTTCTTCTCTCACAGGGTAGTGTATGTCTGGAATTCTCTACCCCAGAGAGTTGTGGAGGCTAGATCACAAAGTATTTAAAGAGGAGGTAGGTAGATTTTTTGAAATATCAGGGAGATGAGGGCTATGAGGAGCTGGCACGAAAGAGGAATTGAGTCCTGGGACAGATCAGCCATCATCCTATTGAATGGCGGGGCAGGCTTGAGGGGCCAAATGGTCTACTCCTGTTCCTATTTCTTATGTTCTTATGAGATCAGTGATTTGTTGGGTGGGTGGAGTGTATTGGTTCAGAAAAAGCCTCAAAATGGAGTCGGGAGACATACCACATTGCAGATACTGGCATTCTGTCTACTGCTGCGAAACTGACGTGCCTTTCCTGTTCAGTGGACAAACCTCTTTTAATATGCACATCAGGGTTTGGAGTTGCCAATCCTCAAGAACTGCCCTGGAATCTCCAGGAGTTAAAAGCTAATCTCCAAGCCATTGCTGGGAGTAAACCCAGGCAGGAAAATCACAGAGACAATAAAAAACGGTATTGTTCTTTGAACGCATTTTTTCCCATTAATTGTAAAAAAAAATCAAAAATGTGGAAGAACAGCTGACTGGCTGACAGTCAAGAATGATCCAATTGTGTATGGAAGAACCTGTTCATTTTCCAATTGATTCCTAGTGAAGATGGATGTGTCAGGAGATCAATGGTGGGAGCTTGCGGGTGGGATGTTTGGAGGTGAGAGATCATTTGATGACACCTCAAGGAATATGTCCAATCAGAGCTGGTACTGTACCCTAATCGGGATCCATGAGATGTGGAAGATGCTGATCACCATTTTGAACTGAAGGGTGAGGAGGAAAATCAAACTAATTGGGCACAGATGAGATGCCTCACTCTAGTAAATTCTAGACTAATTTTTGATTAAACCCAATTCTGGAAGATGACCTAATTCCATCCTTGTAACAACAGTCACTGCACTCTGAAGGCACGTGAGTTTGAGAAGCTCAGATATATTTAAGCATTTCACTGAATATTTATTTTATGCAACCATGTCTTTGGAAGACAGACATATTGAAGACTCAAAATAAATAATTTGCTGGGGACTCGCTATAGCACTCGGCTGTAGAATTACATTCACAACCTTGAGTTATGCAGTTAAGTGACTGAAAGGAAAAAAATCAAATCACACTAGTACCCATGGGCTATCTGTTATGTTCAATACCTTCTACATATTTTCATTACACTGTAGAACATTATCATTACCACCTGAAGCAAAGTAGATTCACATTACACATTTCCTTCACTGAAATGGTTTGCAAGAAGCCATCTGAAATGAGCCAATGAATAAATGTAACATTAGTCACCCAAATGCAAGGGACCATGTCCAGATGGAAACCTTTCAGCTGTCGTTTCCTTCAGATGGAACAGGCGAGTGTGGCTTTGTTGAGCAAATGGGTTGTTTTGATATATCTTAGTGTGCATGTTTTTGTTTTCTTGGCCAGTTATCTCTTGGTCTCTCAGGAATTATTTTCATTGCTTAGTTAAAAAAAACAGTAATAATCATCACTTCATGTATTCTTTTAGCATCTTTCACAACATCAAGACCTCCCAAAGTGGTTTTCAGCCAATGGGATACTTTTGAAGTGTAGCCATTGTTGTGATGTAGGTAACATGGCAGCCAATTTGCACATGACAAGCTCCCACAAACAACAGTGCAATAGTAACAAGATAATCTATTTTTGTTTATGGGATGTTGGTTAAGAGATGAATATTATCTAGGATATCAGGGAAAACTTCTCTGTTCCTTGAGATGGTGTTGTGGGATCTCTTAAGATCATCTGAAAGGACAGACAAGACCTTGCTTTAACATCTCATCAAAAGATGGTTCCTCCAACGTTGCAACTCTGACTCAGTATTGCATTGGGAGTGTCAGCCTGGTAGGAGATAGGCAGAATGGCTGGTTGTAGGTTTACCATTGACCAGCAGGACAGTTTATTATTTTGAATGTTCAGTAAATTATAAAACATAAACTGGACACTAGGAGTCTGGGGTTTTGAAATAAAGTGTCTTCCCAGACAGGCACGATGGGATTGGCTGCTTACTTTTTTTTAAAACTCATTCACAGGATGTGGACTTCATTGGCTCGGCCAGCATTTATTGTCCATCCCTAGTTGCCCTTGAGAAGGTGGTGGTGAGCTGCCTACTTGAACTGCTGCAATCTCATGTGGTGTAGGTACACCCATGGTGCTGTTAGGAAGGGAGTTCCAGGATTTTAACTCAGCGACAGTGAGGGAATGGCGATATATTTCCAAGTCAGGATGGTGAGTGACTTGGAGAGGAACTTCCAGGCAGTGGTGTTCCTGGGTATCTGCTGCCCTTGTCTAAGGAGCCTTAGTGAATTACTACAGTGCATCTTGTAGATGGTACACACTGCTGCTACTGTGGTGGAGGGAGCGAATATTTATGGATGTGGTGCCAATCAAGCGGGTTGCTTTGCCCTAGACCGTGTCAAGCTTCTTGAGTGTTGTTGGAGCTGCACTATTCCAGGCAAGTGGGGAGTATTCCTTCACATTCCTGACTTGTGCCTTGTAGATGGTGGACAGGCTTTGGGGCGTCAGGAGGTGAGTTACTCATTGCACGATTCCTAGCCTCTGACCTACTCTTGTAGCCACAGTATTTATATGGCTAGTCCAGTCCTGCGCTGTAAATATAATAGGGGTGAATGTTCTAACTTAGTTGGTGCATTGCTGCTTCAATGGAATGAACGGAAAAGCCTAGGCCAGGGATCAGTCATGATCTAATTGAATGGCAATGGAACATGCTCAAGAGGCTGAACTGGCCTCTTCCCATTCTTATGTGGGTAGATTCAACCTTTAAAATTGTGGTAATGGAGCAGGAGTGGAAGATGTTGACATTAAGGTACATTGAGGGTATTCGTAACACTCTTATAGAGGGAGCTAAGAGCAGTAAAATCAGTATGGACCAGGAATGCGACTGGTCAATGTGACTCTGTGCCACATTGTGCAGTGCATTAAACAATCAAATCATTAAGTGGTATCTTCATTGTTCTTTCTGATTGAGAGACATCAGCCATGTGGGTGAATGCCATTCTGGGAATCTGTGGAATACCCCTGCATGTGATATATGAAACAAACCCAGTAGTTCGCACACAATGTAGTTCCAATGAAACCTGCAGCAGTAAGCCCAATGATCAATGATGAAGACATAAGGCAATACTGCAATTCATCATTTATTATGAAAGTTATGTATTTATAAGATTAAGCAGGAAGAATGTGGCAGTGGCCAGATACTTTGTTTCAGTGAGAGATAAGTATTGAAAAAATCACCAGGGAGAACTTCCCTGTTCTTCTTTGAATAGTGGCCTGGGATCTTTTACCCGAGAAGCCAGGTTTAACATCTCAACTGAAAGATTGGACACGAGACAGTGCAGTTCTCCCTCAGTACAGATTATGTATTCAAGTTTGTGCAGTAGGACTTGAACCCACAACAACCTAACTTGGGGCAAGAGTTCATCTTGTTAGTGTTTGGTCAATACAGTGGCCAGAGAGTCTTAAAACGAGGAATGTTAATTTCTGTCCTCTGAGCTACCAGGATGCTGATATGTTGAAGCTGGGTTTGATGCAAATGCTTAAACGTTTTGTCAGCAAAGCTTTTTTTTTCCTGTTTGTTTGTACTGACATCATATCCTATTATTCATAATAGAACAATATAGTGTTTTACATTCAGATTTATGAGCAGAATTACTCAACTGCAGCCGTAAGTGATGGATTGAAGGTTTCAAATGTGGATCCGTTCATAGCACTGACATTTCACATTTGCAAATTAATGCAGCATAAACTATTTAAATGCTGACAGGCTGGTGCTGAATTGGCTGATCCATGTACTGTTAAGCAAGATATTTCTTTGGGTTCATGACTTCACTTTGTATGGATTGTAACATTAGTCTTCAAATATTCCTTGTCTCTGAAGAAAAAAGTGTCCCGGTTTCACTTCACAGATAGGAGTCAGAGTGGCGTTACAGCAAAGCACTCAACTCCATCATCCTGGTTTATTTCAATCCCTCTTGCCCCTGTCCCATTTTTATGTATTTTGTTGTGACTGGTATTATTCCTCAGCGTAGATAAGTGAAGTAGCCTTCTTCAGTCAGCCTTGGTTCAGTTGGTAGCACTCCAGAGACTTGAGCACAAAATCTCAGCTGACCCTCTAGTGCAGTACTGAGGGAGAACTGCAATGTTTGATGGGGTTGCTTTTCTGATGAGACATTAACCAAAGCCCTGTCTCCCTTTCAGATTGACATGAACAATCCCATGGCACTATTTTAAAGAAGAGCAGGGGCATTCTTCCTGGTGCCCTGGCCAATATTTATCCCTCAACTGACATCACCAAAAACCAGATTTTCTATTTCATTAAAGTTTGTGGGACCTTGCTGTGCTCAAATTGGCTGCCAGGTTGCTTGAGTGCACTTTAAATGTGCTTCATTGGCTTGAGGTATCCAGAGCTCATGAAAGGTTCTATATAAATGCAGTTTCTCTTTTTTTCTCTTTCTTTCACACTATTAAACCATCTGAAGGGGAAAATTCACAGGTTTGATCCATTGTTTAGCCTGAGACCCTATCTGATCTGTAGCAAAGAGCCTATCTGAGCTCAATCAGACTTCATGAGGCTAACCAATGGCAAATGACCAACTGGGCAATAGACAGTGTGATTTTAAATATTTCACTCCAGGATAGCCCAACATGAATACCCTGTGCTGGATAGTGAACGCTATTGCAACCTACACTATTCAGTTTAATTTGATAAGCTTTGAAAGCGTTTGAGATAGTTGAGTGAATTCAAACCCTTCAGGCTGTTGCACCATAAAATAGTTTTGCTACAGATCTTTGTCCAATCTCACCATTTTCTCCTCTCCAGTTTTATTGCTATTCTGCATTAGCATTTTTATAGACTACAGTCAATGATACCACTGTGATTCTCAGCCTTGCATTGTGCTTTACTGATATATTATTATTTTGTTGACACCCTATTTTATTCACAGAGACTGGTCCAACATAAGGGGATTATGCAGAAATGGGGTGGGGGAGGGGAGGTGTATGGGGGAAACCTTGTCGGTAAAATGTTACTGTCAGCTGGGTACATTCTGCTCCTGGCTTTTAAGGCAATTTGTTTGCTGAAAGGAGTATAGCTCAGAGTTAAAGGCAGGTTACAAATCAGGTAGCAGCTCAGTCTTTTGACAGTGATGAAGCATTATGGCCGTTTTTCTCAAAATTGATTGCAAATGGGAGATGTACGCATTGTGAAAAAGGTAGCTATTAGACTGATCTACAGCTTCCAGCAATTAAAGGGCTGCCAGACAGAAGCGGACACAGTCGTAGCCTGACACTGCAGGTACAGGCATTCCGCCTGTTAACTATTACAGGGAATACCGCACCCCACAACCCAGGCAAAAGTTGTATCAAGGTAGCAGTACTGAGGTATCCATTTGAAATGAGCTTAGTGTAATGGTCCTGATTTTATCACTTCATCCTGAAATACTGGACAAAGCATTTCTCCTGCGTTGGCATCAGTTAAAATACTCTACAGATTTTACAGCATTGCACTTTTCTCATTATAAAATATGCTGCATATGTCTTCAAAAATGTTTTTTTAATGAGGGTAGCTATGATGCATTTTCGACACGATGTTTAAAACAATCAGCTTACATTAGAAATGACCTCAGGATTAATGGATGTATTTGAAAATAAACAACAGCAATTTGCATTTATATAGTACCTTTTGCATAGTAAAACCTTACTAGGCACTCCACAGGATCATTAACAGACATAATTTTGATAAAGAGCCACAGAAGAAAGGCCAAAGAGTTGGATTTTGAGCAGTAAAAAAGAAAGTTAGAGAAGTTTAGGGAGGGAAGAATTCTGGAGCTTACGGCATAAGTACCTAAAGGCAAGGCAATAAATAGAGCATTAGAAAGCAGGGATGCAGAAATGGTCAGAGTTCTTCTGATTGTTTCTACATAAATTGTTCCATTGTTGCACTCTCATCTCTGCAACAGAAGGTCGTAGGTTCATTATCTGACATAGGACTTAAGCAAAAGTCTAGCAGACACTTCAGTTCTGTATTGAGAGTGTTGTCTTATCAGAGGTGAGATGTTAAATCAAGGCCTGTCTGTTCAGGTGGATATAAAAGATCCCATGGCACAGTTCATTGCCAAGCAGGAGAGTTCTCCCCTGCTGTCCTAGCCAGCATTTATCCTCCAACCAATACGGTCATAACTGATTAACTATTCATTATATCATTGCTGTTTGTGGAACTTTGAAAAGCACAAATTGGGAGCTGTGTTTCTTTCATTACTTCAAGTGTTAATGAAAATATTATGAAAAATTACCCCTTATTTTTCTCCTAGATATGGCTAGCAGCAGTATCCTGGAGATTAATCTTTAATTCTTGGAGCCTCCAGGGCAATCCTAACTACACCCTTACAGTGAAATCATGAATTGGTATCTGCTCACTCTTCATTGTCCTCTTTAATGATATTATTAGAAGCGGGAGAGCTCCATACGAGTTGTCTGCTGGTACATTGTTTGTAATCATTTGTGAACAAGAGGTGACTAAGCTGCCGGTGAGTGCACAGTTAAGATTTCTTTACCAGCGCCTTCCAAACCCTAGAAGGACAAGGGCAGCAGATGCATGGGAACTCTAGCACCTGCAAATTACCCTCCAAGCCGCTCACCATCCTGATTTGAAACTATATTGCCATTCCTTCACTGTCACTGGGTCAAAATCCTGGATCTCACTCCCTAACAGCACTGTGGATGTACCTACACCATGTGGCCTACAGCAATTCAAGGAGGCAGCTCACAACCACTTTCTCAAGGGCAATTAGGGATGGGCAACAAATCAGCAATGCCCACAGTCTCTAAAAGAATAGAAAAAAACAGAATAAAAATCCCTAACATAGCAGCAAACTTTCAAATTCCCAGTTGGCAATTGACCCCTTTAAAGAATGATTTTGATATTGTGTTTCTTCTCTGCCAATCTTTCTAATCATGGACTGCTCCACAGATGATTCCAGCCCAGCTCTTCATGCTATTTGTTCAGTCTATGAATTTGTTAACCAGAATAGTTCATTTAAGAGGGAAATGGTATAATTTTAGTAATAATTAAGTGAATTTTCCAATTACATACTACTGGTGCAGAGTCTCACCTGCTTAGAATGCGCTTCAGGAAATAACATACACACATTCCATTATTTTGCATTTGTAAGTACTAGCAACCAAAGGTTGTGTGTTAGTGATTTGACAGGGGTTCTTGGCCATTGAGTGCCTGAGCAGAGAGTGCACGATCATTAAACTCACTAATTTTCTATCTTAAGCCTACTAGTATATCATGTGAAATGACTATCTCCATGAACCAACCACTTTGATCATGTCCTGTTATATTGACACAAAGTGTAATGTTATAGTAATTGAGTCAGCTATGGCTCAGAGACTCTTATCTCTGAGTTAGAAGGTTATTGGTTAAAGTCCCATTTCATAACTTGGGCACAAAATCTAGGATGATTCTCCAAATGCAGTACTGAGGGAGTGCTGCATTGTTGGAGTGCAGCCCTTCGTATGAGATGTTAAACTAAGACCATGTTTGACTTCTCCAGTGGATGTAAAAGATCCTATAACACTATTATGAAGAAGAGCAGAGGTGTTCTGCCAGTGTCGTTCGTTAACTCCTCAATCAACATCACAAAAAGACTGCAGATTACCTGGTCATTATTGCATTGTTGTTTATGGGAGCATGCTCTGCACAAATTGTCTACCACTTATCCTACTTTATATCAGTGACTATGTTTCAAAAGGTGCTTTGTTGGCTGTAAAACTTATTTTTTTTCTTTTCAAGTATTTACTTTCCTTTTGGAAGTTACCAGTGAACCTGCTTCTGCCACTTTTTCAGACAGTCCATTCCAGAACATAACAACTCAACTATTCTCAGCTCCCCTCATTCCTTTGCCAAGCACCTTGAGTCTTTGTCATCTAGTTACTGACTCTCCTGCCACTGGAAACAATTTGTACTTATTTATCCAAAATGCTTCATTATTTTAACATTTCGATTAGAGTAGGTTGGGCCTGTACTCCTGGAGTTAAGAAGAATGAGAGGCAATCTTATTGAAATGTATAAGATTCTTAGGGGGTTTGACAGGGTGGATGCTGAGAGGTTGTTTCCCCTTGTGGGAGAGCCTAGCACCAGAGGGCATATTCTCAGAGTAAGGGGCCGTCTATTTAAGACAGAGATGAGAAGGAATTTCTTCTCTCAGAGGGTAGTGAATCTGTGGAATTCTTTACTGCAGAGGGCTGTTGAGGTTAGGTCATTAAATATATTCAAGGCAGAAATAGACAGATTTTTAATCAGTAAGGGAATCAAGGGTTAAGGGGAAAAGGCAGGAAAGTGGAGTTGAGGATCATCAGATCAGCCATGATCTCATTGAATGGCGGAGCAGACTCGATGGGCTGAATGGCCTACTTCTGCACCTACGTCTAAATGAAAGTTAATCTCCCCTTAACATTCTCTGCTCTAAGGAGCATAATCCTGTTTTTGTTTTCAGTCTCTGCACTTAACTGCAGTCCTTAATCCCTGGGCTGTTCGTTGAGCTGGTCAAAGATCAGGGGCATTATTATGATACTATTAGCCTTAAATTATTACTTTTGTTAAGGGCAGGAGGGGTTTTAATTCAAACAGCCCTGATTTCTCCTCTCACTACCCACTATCTGTACACAGAAAGGTGTTTTTGATTTTTGATTTCCCCTTTTATATGTGGTGGTGTATGTCCCCAATCCCTCAGTTTTGGTGTGATCCAATTCTCTATTAATAAACCCACAGCAAACTCAAGCTAGGATGAGCAGGAGGGTGTGTCGCTACATAGTGCATTCATACAATGAAAGAGGGATAAGGGGAAAAAAGAAGTATAGGGCAAAGACTACAGTGAAGATAATTGTTATTGTTTCATGTGAGTCCAGAATCAAAGTCCGATGGTGTCTTCCTTCACAGAATCAGCAGGCTGAAGACAGATGCAGGATAATCCACTTTTCCAATAGTGATGACTTCCACGATGGGATAGGCACATTGAGATGATTTAGTCTTGTAGGCGCTGGTACAGAAGTTCCAGTAGAACCAGCATAGATGGGGGCCAGGCATTCAAACCTGGAAAAGAGCCCTGGTTCTGTTGCTGCCTGCTTAATGGAAAATGGGAGTCTGCATCTTTCAGCTCCATAAGGCAATATTACAGGTTCTAGCAGCTTGAGGGGAGGTGCAAAGAGCGGGGTCATGTGACATAACTCCCACTTCTCCACCTTGGTTTGGACAAAGAATGTTTATTCCTGGTCTGGATTCTTGAGATTGATAATTTTCAACCATTAATAAATTCAGCAGAGGTTTCCAGGTCTTATTGTCCTCACAGATGCTTCATCTCCATTGGCCAGGGGCCTGGCCTTAGAAATATAAAGGTCCTTTGTATAAATCCTTGGGCTGTCACGGGGCATTGGTGCCTCTTTAGAGATAATGATGTTGCTGCTGTTCTGAAGGCCAAACATTGTTTTTGTGTGAGTCATAGTCATGGCTTCAGACAGTTTAAAGCCTTTGTCCAGTTTTAAGAAAAATAATTTTATAGGTTAGCCAGGATGAAATATATATTTTTCATAAAAATATAGAGTGAGGTTTTAGCCCCCCGGCACCATAAATACTTCAACACAACTATTTTCCCTTCATTCATTCTCTTTAACCTGACTCATACTCTCCCCTTTCCACCACTCCACCTCCTATCTGTATTGTTTTTTATTTACTTTTCTTCTACTGGTTCCAAACTTTATTCCTGACCTTTTCCCTCCTGCCAAATGGTTGGTAAGAGCAACTTCCAAACAATTGGTTTCAGTTTGGCTAAAAACAGACTGAGGTTTTATTCTGCAGCAGAATGCCAAAACTCTGGAAATTGACTATAGACAAAAATGACACCAGGCAGGCAATGGCCAGAGCAGTCAGTTTATTAGTTGCTCCCAATGCTTTGCACACATGGTTGAGTAAATAAGGTGCAGTGCTGCAAGGGTTCAAACTGTAACAATTGGATTTTGAGTAATTATTTTTACAAATTTTCTTCCTTCTCTTACTAAGCCTCTGTCTCCCCTAGCTCCACCAAATGCCAGCCAGTTATTAGCTCATTCTTCATGCGTGAGTCCACACAGGATAGGCAGGATATTTGACTACAGAGAGACTTACAGCTGAGGCAGCTTCTTGTCTGTGTCCCGACATGCAAGCACGCATGCTTATAGTAGGACTCACTGGATAATGAATATCTTGAATGTTTCTCCTGTCTAGCCGAAGATTTCAGAGGCCTTTTGTAACAACATTAATTCCCCTCACAGGACCTGCTAAATCAGCACAGACCAAGGATTAAGAAATGTTATGGCAAGAAAATGCAAAAAAAAATGCATTTATAGAGCGCCTTTTATGACCTCAGAACACCCCAATGTGCTTAACAGCTAATTTAGTATTTTTTGAAGTGTAGTCACTGTTCTAGTGAATGAAGCAACCAATTTGTGCACAGCAAACTCCCACAAACAGCAAAGAGATAATCGCTAGTTAATCTGTTTGAATGATGTTGGTTGGGAGATAAATATTGGTCAGGACATGGGGAAGAACTTTCACATTCTTCTTTGAAATTTGCCGTGGGATTTTGTTTTTTTGCATTTAGCTGAGAGGTCATACAAGGCCTTGTTTCAATATTGCTGAAAAACAGATTTTTTATTGAAGCTTTTTGTCTTGCACTCATCGGTACAATTTGTAAGAAAATGCCAATGTCAGGATAAACAACATATCTATCTGAGAAGAGAGTACTGCTTGGTTGGTAAGTGGATTCTGATTGGTAGAGGCGTTACCATGAAAAATGCACCACATGATGGTGACTGACAGTTAACTGCCAAGCATTGTTTGAAATTTAAACCAGGCATATTGACTCTGATTGGTCAAGACGTTGCTCTGAGGAATCAACCAGTGAATGGCTGCTACTTATTTTGTTTAGCTGAAACATGTGTAATGTGTGGACATGTTCTTTTGACAAAGAACAGAGCCCTGTGTATTAATATATGTAGCTTCCAGTACACGCAAATGTGCCAAACTGCAAGCCTAAGTTACAATCTTAAATTGGTTGTCAGCGTAATTCTTAGAACACTATGCTGACAATCAATTTAAGATTGTCAGTCAGACTTGCAGTGTGGTGCATCTGCATGTACTGAAAGCTGCATATAATACAAAGGGCCCTGTTTTTTGCAGACAGAAAGAACATGCACAGGCGCTTTACCTGTTTCCGCTAAACAAAATAAGTAGCAGCCATTCACTGGTTCATTCCCAGACCAATGTCTTGACCAATCAGAGTCAAGTTGCCTGATTTAAATTGCAAACAATGCTTGGTAGTTAATTGCCAGTCACCATCAACTGGTGCATTTTCCATGGCAATGTTTCTATCAATCAAAGTCCACTTGTCAACTAATCAGCACTCTCTTCTCATACAGAATAAATTGTTGTTTCCCCTGACATTGGCATTTTCTTGCTTATTGTCCTGATGTGTGCAAGGCAAAAGGCTGCAATGAAAAATATCCCTTTTTTCATCAATATTCAAGTTCTGTACTACCAAATGGCGTTGTTTTAAAATCTCATCCAAAAGACAGCACTTGCAGCAGTGTAGTGCTCCCTCAATACTGCAATGGAGTGTCAGTTTACATTATGTTCAAAGTTCTTAATGACTTCAACCCACAAATTTCTGCCTCAGAGTGGAGAATGTTCCCACTGAGTTACAGTTGACAGCTCAGTACAGTAACACACTAGTTTCACCAACTAAACCATTGGTGTGACTCACCAGCAGTCTTAAAGTAAGAGGAAATTTAAAGCTGCTGTCAATTTGGGGATTTTCCTTGAGATCAGATCTATTCCAAGTATCATACTTTGATAAATTTCCATGACTTCAAGTGTTAAAAGCAAACTCTTTTTGTCAACTGCAGTGTTTCTTCACTGATCTAATGTGACTTTGTACCTTTTGTCCTGTGTACAGTCTGTAAATTTCAGCCATCCAATAAAGTCTGCTTTGTGTTAGGTAAAATTCACTGCTTGGCACTGTGCTGTGTTTTACAGCTTTTACAAGACTCTGGTCTTAAAGGGATAATGCTGTTGCAATGAGGAGATTTTGGGACATTAACTCATTTGTGAAAGCACTTACAATACCCCATAATCCAAAATCTTCTCAAAGTACATTCGCACCAGAAATGTAACAGAAGTATTTTAATCTTAAAGTAAAAGATAATTGCAATTGTATATCGCCTTTCATGACCACAGTCATCCCAAAGTGCTTCACAGCCATTGAAGTATTTTTGAAGTGTAGTCACTGTCAGGGCTCAGGAGAGAAATGTCCTGGTGCCCAGGTGGCCTTGGTACTTCTCCTGTTTCCGGGCCCCCTGTTTGCCTCCACTTTACCTTCCTCATCTATCATGCATATTATTCATCCTGTCCCACTCACATTAACAGTACTAGCACCTCACATCGCTGCCCTCTCCCGGTGCCACCTGCTCTCCATCCTCTTTCTCCTACTGACCATGTTTTCTTAACATGGTCTGCTCATGCACTCCGCTGCCCCTTGCAGGACCTGGCGCGCTCTAGCTCTGCTCAACCCTGACTGTCACCCCCACCACACCGAAGTGTGCTCCCTGTAGCTTTATTATTGTCACTGGAGTTTGTCCGTTCGTGCCCACGCACGCCCACAACTACTCTGTTGAGGACGGGGCTTTGGTGATGGAGCTCGAACGTGAGCCAGCACCAACTGGTGTGCATGAATCTGGAGAACAATTCCCTTCCTCCTCCCTGCAGAATCCGAAGCCTGTTGTTTGACGGGCACGTGGCATTTGGGCTGCGTCTCTGATCCTACCTACACTGGGCCCAGGGCTAAAGTTTGTTCAAAACATCTCTGGGATTTGCCCCACAGTGTTTGGAGGAAAATTCCCCCCATAGACCGAGATCACTTCCATTTTCTCGTGTTTTTGAAAAAGCATAATTTCATGTCCTGAAATGAGCTTGAGCACCGCACCCCCACCACCGCCCCCCCCCCACCCCCCCAACCCTCCAGCCCCAGGGCACGGGCCCTGGTGTTTCTGCACCTTGTGCAACCCTTCTTCTGGGTGTTGGTCACTGGTATAATGTAGGAAATGTTGCAGCTAATTTACAGACAGCACACTTCCAGAAACTACAATGAAATAAATAGCCAGATCATCTGTTTTGGTGATTGTTGTTGTAGGATAAATATTGGCCAGTACACTGGCCACAATTCCACTGCTCTTCTTTGAAATAATGGGATCTTTTACTTTTAGCAGAGTAAGTAGGTAAGACATCAAATTAACATTTCATCTGAATGATGGCTCATCTGACAGTGCAGCACTCCCTTGGTACCACACTAGGAAGGTTAGCCTGGATTTTGTGCACAAGGATCTGGAGTGGAACTTGAACCTGAAATCTTCTGAGGTGCAAGTGATACCCACTAAGCCCTGGCTGACCTGATGTCAGATTTAATGGTAAAAGCAGTTACCATGAGTTGGTATTACCTGTGACTGTTCAATGCCCTGTGCCAGTCAGCAGTGAAGTAACCTCACCACTTCCAGAATGTGCCAATGGCGTTGTGCAGATAAAAAAGGCAACAAGTGGGAACTTCAATGTAAGAAGTGCCATCAAAAGGAGTTTGAGATATTGCCAACCTGCAAGGGGTCTCACTATTACAGCACTGAACAAGCCAATGAAAATGCAACAATGAGTAGCCCCAAACACAACTGGGGTTCAGGTCCCCCTGCCTTAAAGTGGAGGATAGTTACAGGAATACTGGTAATGACAATCTTCCTTCCTGTCTCAAAGGATCCCATCCAAAACTCTGCTGTCTGTCTGCTAACTTACACCAAATCTCGTTCACCTGACACCCCTGTGCTCACTGATCTGCATTGGCTCCCGGTCTACCAATGCCCAGAATTTAAAATTCTTATCCTTGTGTTTAAATCTCTCCATGCCATTGCTCCTTCCTATTTTCTTGACGTATCCCATCGCTACAACCCTGCAAGAACTCTGTAATTCTCCAATTCTGTACAGTCACTTTGCTTCACCCTTGGTGGCTAGTCCTTCAACTGCTTGGACCCTAAACTCTGGAATTCCCTCCCTAAATCCACCTCTCTTTCCTTCTTTAAATCAGTCCTTAAAACCTATCTCTTTGACCAAGCTTTTGGCCACCTCTTGTAATGCTTCCTTATGTGGCTCAGTTCCAGATTCTGTTTGATAACGCTCCTGTGAAGTATCTTTGGATATTCTGCTAAATTAGAGGTGCTGTTTTATTGCTGATGAAGGCCCTGACTTTTATTGGCTTATGGTTCCTAGATCCCAGTCGCTCTCTAGCAATTGGCCATTCCTCAAGAGTAAATTCCTCAATCTCTCCACTGCTCCAATCTGAGTGCTTGCAGGCAATTTTACCATGGAAGTTGCCACAATCAAGTCCAACCCTGCCCTAACCTGATATCCACATATTTTTCACTGGAGAGTCTCAGGAGTGGGAGCTTGTTTGAAATCACCTCCCTCCCCACCACCAGACACCCCAGCTTGCCTCCCTCACTAACCTGGGGAGCTGAGGCCAATGAGTGCATTCCTACTTTAATCCTGGAACTGGGCTTTTCCTTGTCTGTATGATTCCATGCGCAAATTTACCATTGAGGAAGCTCCATGGTATTTATTGAAAAATTAGTACAACATGATGTGACAGCTGAATAAATGGAGCCTGCTGAATTCAAACTTTGGCTCCTGTGTGTTTTGGCAGAAGAGCTGTGGAGAATGCCTTGACAAAAGCATTGTGACTGTACCAAGACTGGAGCAGCAGAAATGATCATGGCTGCAAAATATTCCCATGGACAACCAGTTCAGAAGCCACAATAAAAACTCCATTCATTCCAGATGGAACTTTGGAATGTATTTTTCCAGCCTCAGACTGAAAATTTTAAGCTTGCTCTATATCAGCACAATTCCATCTCACCTACGAAGGCAGTGAGTTGTCGCATTGGAGCCTGTGGCAAGCTAACTCATGACAGCAGTTAGAGGGGATCCCACAAAAGATCTTGGCCTTAAGTTCAGGGGAAAGGTCAGGCAAGGGTCCCATCCTTAATCATTATCCAGTGACTCCTGTTGGAAACTACTTGTGTGGTCATCTTTCTTCAGCAGTTTGCAATACCAGCTGGTGTAACTGGGACTTGATCAGTTTCATGAGTGCAGAAGTTCTAGTCAGCTCTGGTCTCAAGGCAGCCAGGCTGGTGTGCAGGTTTGCAGAGTATGGGATGTATCTATTGTAGTTGAAAGGGGTAGCTCTCATATCTCTGCATCAGAATGTTTTGGGTTCATGTTTTGGTGCAGAGACCAGATCAGCCATGATCTTTTGAATGGTGGAGCAGACTCGAGGGGGTCGAGTGGCCTACTCCTGCTCCTAATTTGTATGTTCTCACATTCTATGCTGATACTGCTTGTGCAATTCTGAAAGACTGCTGCACTGTGAATGTGCCGTCTTCTGCTTATGACATTAAGCTGTGGCCCTGCCTGCCCTCTCAAGTGGACATAAAAGATTCCAGAGCCACTATTCTTTATTGAAGAGCAGGGGAGTTGTCCCTGGCGTCCTTGCTGTTTATCCCTCCACCAACATTACTAAATACAGTTTATGTGGTCATTAACTCATTGATGTTTGTGGGAGCTTGCTGTGTGCAAATTGATTGCCGTGTATCCTACATTACAATGTGACAGCTGAATAAACGGAGCCTGCACTTCAAATGTACTGCACTGGTGTAAAGTGCTTTCAGCCTGAGATCATGAAAGGTGCTAAATAAACATCTTGTATTGTTTAAATTTGGAACCAGGGTGTTTGTAATCTCTGTGCAAAGATTGCAAAGGTCCTCAGGTTTTAACTTCAAAGCAGAGAATAAAATGGACTCTTTACCTAGTTAAGATGGATTTCAAGCCCATGCTCCAATAGCAACTTTGAGTCCATCCTCCCTCTCAGTCCCACCTCTTGTCCCAGTACCACTCCTGCAAGTAGATGATGAAGGTACACTTATTGCCACAGGAAAATGATATAGTGTCCCAATGCTCCTACAAACTCAGCAGCCATTGCCAAGTACTCATTTTTGGAGTCTCTTGTCTTATTCTATCCACTTCAGCTGAATATTTTTTCCATTGAAGGTGCTCATTGCTGGAGCATGATTCTGTGGACACTACCACCCACCCTGCGCCTCACACCCAAGTGGTCATTCCAGTTAAGCTCAGGTAGTGAAGGTGGGAAGGCAATGCAACCATGGCAGGCGTCACGTCCACACTTAATTCTCTCCTAACTTGATACCCAAACCCATGTACCTTTCAACAGGCTTCACCAGTTAGTGACCAGGAGTGAAAATCCTGGCTGAATATAGTTCTGTTTTGCCCAGACTCTCCCATTCCCCATCATGTGTGAGTGTGTGCAGATAAAATCTGGCACATTGCTGATCTGTGTGGAATTTTTTTAAATATAAATTTTGGGTGCCTTTAAGAAATTCCATTTCAAATACTGTCAGAAATACATTGACAAAACATGTGGAACATTTATTAGCTTATTTTAGAGAGTGTAATAAAACAGGTCCATAAATTTAAAACTGAAACTGTAATGAAAAGTATGGCATGCACTATAAAAAGTGTCATTTTTCACTTAATTACATTTTCTGTTCGTTTCTATTATGGCTGATTTCTAAAAGATGCTATAGATATATATGCTCAGCAATAAGAAACACATTTAGCCTCTCAGAGGACTGTGGGTTTGAGACTTAGTTCAAAGCTCCCAGTCCCCTCCTTTCAAAATTTATCCTTCGACCAAGATCACTAAAACAGATTATAAACTGATTATCACATTGCTGTTCATCGGAGCTTGCTGTCCACCAACTGCCAGCCTGCAAAGTGTTTTGGGATTTCTTGATGTTGTGGAAGGTGTTATATAAATTTCTTTCTTTCTGAAATGATTGGTTTAGTTATTTTCTGAGTGAACCTTTGACCTTCCTGCTTCTGCCTCAGCAGTACAGTCCAGAGAGGGAACTGGATTGTCAGAGGTGAGGCTTTTCAAAGAAGTATTGAATGGAAGTCCTTTCTGTCTGCTCAATGTGACAGAATACCTCTATCCTAGGAGAGGCAGTGGTATAGTTACTGTGGCAGTGGCATTGTCACTGGACTGGTGCTCTAGAGACCCAGTGTAATGCTCTGGGGACTTGGGGTTCAAATTCCACCATGGGTGGTGGGAAATCAAAAAAAAGAGTCTGGAATTAAAAGTCTAATGATGACCATGAAACCAATGTTGATTGTTGTAAAACCCCAACTGGTTCACTAATGTCCTTCAGGGAAGGAAATCTGGTGTCCTTACCTGCTCTGGCCGACATGTGACTCTTAAATGCCTGAATGGGGGCAATTAATGGGCAATAAATGCAGGTCTAGCCATTGACACTCACTTCCCATGAACAAATAAAATTTTTAAAAATCAACAATATTACAACACTTCCAAAGTGCTTAATTGCTTGTGAAGTGCTTTGGCACATCCCAAGGCACTATATAAACTATTTATTTCTTTAAACTGGGCTCCTATTTCGAAACTCCACCACCCAACACCCCCCACCCCCCCACCACCCCACAAACTCAAAATACACAAAATCCCTTGTCCTTGCTAACCTGCTTTCCAAGGACTTTAAAAATGCTGTTAACTCCCGGACCTGTGCCAATCCCTTCTGCCACTTACAGACCAATTAGCCTAACATCAGTAGTGGGAAAATGCTAGAGTCTATTATAAAAGACATGGCAACAGAACACTTGGAAAGCATTAACGGGATTAGACATGGGTTTATGAAAGGGAAATCATGTTTAACTAATCTACTGGAGTGTTTTGGGGATGTAACTAGTAGAGTAGATAAGGGAGAACCAGTAGATGTGGTGTATTTGGATTTCAAGAAGGCTTTTGATAAGGCCCCACATAAGAGGCTAGTGGGCAAAATTAAAGCACATGGGATCAGAGGTAGTATACTGGCATGGATTGAGAATTAGTTGACAGACCAGAAACAGTGAGTGGGAATAAATGGGTCTTTTTCCAGATGGCAGATGGTGATTAGTGGTGTACCGCAGGGTTCTGTGCTTGGGCCCCAGCTATTCACAATATATATAAATGGCTTGAATGAGGAAACCAAATGCAATATTTCCAAGTTTGCTGATGACACAAAACTGGGTGGGGTTGTAAAGAGGATGCAAGGAGGCTTCAGGGCGATTTAGACAAGTTGTGTGTGTGGGCAAACACATAGCAGATGCAGTATAACGTGGATAAATTTGAAGTTATATGCTTTGGTGTGAAAAACAGAAAGGCAGAGTATTATTTAAATGGTGATATATTGGGAAACATGGATATACAAAGGGGTCTGGGTGTCCTTGTACACCAGTCAATGAAAGTAAACAGGCAGGTGCAACAAGCCATTAGGAAGGGAGATAGTATGTTGGCCTTCATTGCAAGAGGATTTGAGTTCAGAAGTAGGCATGACTTACTGCACTTATACAGGGCCTTGGTGAGACCACACCTGGAGTATTGCTTGCAGTTTTGGTCTCCTTACCTAAGGATGGATACACATGCCATAGAGGGAGTGCAGCGAAGGTTCACTAGGCTGATACTGGGGATGGCAGGACTGTTGTATGAGGAGAGATTGGTTCAACTGGGTCTGTATTCACTAGAGTTTAGAAAAATGAGAGGGGATCTGATCGAAACGTATAAAATTCTAACAGGGCTAGACAGACTAGATGTAGGGAGGATGTTTCCCCTGGTTGGGGAGTTTAGGACCAGGGGCCACAGTCTCAGGATATGGGGTGGGCCATTTAGGACTGAGATGAGGAAAAATTTCTTCACTCAGAGGGTGGTCAACCTGTGGAATTCTCTACCACAGAGGCTGTGGAGGCCGGGTCACTGAGTATATTCAAGAAAGAAATTGATAATTTTTTGGATATTAGGGGCATCAAGGGGTATGGAGAGAAAGCAGGAATATGGCATTGAGATAGAAGATTAGCCATAATCATATTGAATGGCAGAGCAGGCTCGAAGGGCCGAATGGCCTACTCCTGCTCCTAGTTTCTTTGGTTCCACCCACCCTCAGCACCAAAATGGTCCTAATGAAGGTGACAAATGACCACCTTTGTGACCATAGTGAACAATCCATCCTTGACATCTCTCCAACCTTTGACATTGTTGATCACGCCATCCAGTTCCAAAGGCTCCTCCATTTTCCATTTTGGTGCAACGTCCTCACTCAGTTCCACTTTTATGTGTCTGTCATGGCCAGAACATCTACAACAATGACTTCTCCCCCACCACACCATCACCCCCAGAGATGCAGGGTGTGCAGTAACCCACTAGTAAGGTCTAGTTTGCAGTCTAGAAACTGTGAACTTAAATCTCATCATGGCATTAGAAAGCTGTCGGGTTATCTCAAAAAACCTGAGCTGAGATAGCTGATCATGTCTGGGGCAAAAAAAAAGGGTGATTAAAGGTGTAATTTGCAGTTAACTTCAGTGACCTTGGACTATGGAGAGGAAAATGCGGTCCATACCCTCACTCGTAATCCTCTGGGAAAGTCTGGACATCAAGATAAACCATGAAAATGCTGAATCAAGACACCCTCAAGTCAACTAAACCATGATAGGGACATAGAAACTTGAGTAGCCTGTTCTGCCACTCAACGCGATCATGGTTGATCTGTGACCTAAGTCCATATACCCACCCTTATACCAAATCCTTTAAGACCTTTGGCTAACAAAAATCTACACACCTCAATTTTAACATTAACAATTGATCTCGCATCAGTTGCAGTTGGAGAAACTTCCATCACCCTTTGCTGAAAGAAGTGTTTCCTTATTCCACCTGAAAGGCCTGGTTCTAATTTTTTAACTTATACTTCCTAGCCGTAGACTTTCCAACTAATGGAAACAGCTCTTCCCAATCTGCCCTGTCAGTTCCCCTTAATATCAAAACTCATTCTCTGGACTCAGATAGGAGAAAGGCAGCAAGGCCTTGGAAGATGATAGAGGAGGTTCCCCAACCTGAGTCAATGCCTTCAAATAGAGAGTGCTGGCAATTGGGGGGGATAGGAGAGGGGGTGCAATTTTTTCAAAAAAGAAGAGACTTTAGAAGGGCCGCTTCAGAACTTCACCATCATTTAGAACATGGTATTCTTGTTCCAAAATAGTTACACAGGTACCTGGGAAGCACTGAATTTATCAGCATTATGTTGCTTGTATGCACATGTCTATCCGATTTACTGATTTCCTATACTAGTGTTCCTCATATCAAATAGACCAAGTTACACAGTGAATTGTGGACTTTTGAAAATCTTCAATTTCACGCTTGCAGAACCAACTTCTTTTAATTTATTGACAAAACCACATGAAAAGCCAGGATCATAGGAAAAATTACATCGCCAAAAGAGATGGAGTGAAGATGAAGTTAAGTTATAGTAATATTGGGCTTGTGTTTTTTTAAAGACTGCAATAGTAGGGAAAGTAAGGTAAGACTGAGTTCCAGTGTCATCCCACAGTGGAGAAATTGCTTTTGTGAGGGCTTGTATGGTGCTGTTTATATCCACTGCTGTGTTATCCCTGGTTTGTTTGATATCATCTTACTGTGACATCATAAAGTTCTGCTCCAGTGACATCAGGGGTGGAGGTATAAGCTACATTCACTATATATTTTACAGGCATTCTCCTTTCATCATAATATTGAACAACCTAGCGAGTTCTTCATGATTTTTTATGTGTACAAGTAAGAGTGACAGTGCTCGTGTCAGGAGGCAGGTAGTTCATTCAATGTGCTAGATTGTTCTTGGATTTTCAGGGTTTGCTCGGATGATTGCAGTTTCGCTGTTTCTGTAGTGTACTTATTTGCATCTCCTGTCAGGTATCATTCACAATTATGTCTGGAATGTGACAAACAGGGAGCAAAGTAGAGTTACATATTGAATAGTGGTTAGAAAACTGGATACTGGTCATTTGCTAACTCCCTTGGTCAAGGAACAACACAAGAAAAACACAAACTTATAAGTTAATGATATCTGTAACTGTCTTTCAAAGACTATTTCCCCCCTCTTGGTCAAAATTCTTGGTTGATTTATAATCTGTATATCAAGAGAGTGGGTTTTGCTCTGGTGCTAAACTGACTGAGCCAGTAGCCAAAAAGCAAACAAGTATGGCCTGGGGATAACTGTCTTGTTTACACTGCACTACAAGGAGGTACCTGACCTTGACTTATTGCCTCCTTGTGGCTGAGACAGATAGCTCTACTAAGTAGGGGCTGATCCTGTGTACCATCACATAGCCCTGTATGGAGCATAAATGCCAAATGGTCTGAATGGCCTGTTTCTGTGCCACACACTGTATGTAATAGGGTGCTTTAAAGCTGGTATTTAGAGAATAGTTGGCCTAAAATTAGTCTACAGTTTTTACATTAGTTTTTTGGAAAGGAGCTCTTTATGCATGAACATAAGAAATAATAGAAAAAAAGCGTTACTTCAGCTGTCCTTATATGGAACACGTGCAACCTACATAACCATAGATTATGCCCCATCCAAATATGCCAACCATCAGTCTTTTAAACTAACAGCAGGTCCACAGTGTGTCAGCTTGCTAGCCTTGAACAAGAAAACTCTTTTTATATGTTGAGTCGGTATTAACCAATCACAGCATTTTGAAGGCAGACTAGGTAGAACCATTATTAAAGAGGTCATCTTAAAATTAATTCTCAAAATGTGAGTGTTGTGAAAGACCAGCATTTATTGCTCATCCCTAGTTATCCCCAATGTATACAACTGAGTGGTTTGCTAAGCAATTTCAGAGGGCAGTTAAGAGTCAACCTGATTGGTGTGGGACTGATACATAGGAACAAGAGGAGGCTATTCAAACCTTCCAGCCAGTTCCACCATTTAAGTAGGTCATGGCTGATCTCTGTCTTAATTCCATTTATCCACCTTGGCTCTGTAACCCTTAACCTTAATGCCCTTACCTAACAAAAATCTATCAGTTTCAGTGACTGCAGCGGTTCTAGGCAGCAACTCACCACCACCTTCTCAAGGGCAATTAGGGATGGGCAATAAATACTGGCCTAGCCAGCGACACCCACATCCCGTAAATGAATTTTTATTTTTCGAAATTTTCAATTGATCCCCCAGCATAAACAGCCTTTTGGGAGAGAGAGTTCCAGTAATCTTTCTATGAAGAAATGCTTCTTGACATCATTCATGAATGGCCTGGCTCTAATTTTAAGCTATGTCTCTGTGTTCTAGAGTCCTCCACCAGAGGAAATAGTTTCTCTCCACTTACCCTATAAAATCCCTTAATATTCTTGAACATCTCAATTAGTTCAACCTTAATCTTCTACACTCAAGGGAACGCAAAACCTATTCTATGCAACACGTACTATAATTTATCCCTTAGCCCAGGTGGAGTCAGATATAGGCCATACTGGGTGTTGACAGGAGGCTTCCTTCCTTAAAGAGCACCCATGAACCGGTTGGATTTTTATGACAAACTAACAGCTTCATGGTCACCTTGACTACATAGCCATGGTGGGATTTAAAGCTGTCAAAAGCAATCAAACTTCCAATTTGACTCCATTGGCACTTAAGAAAGGAGTATTAAGATGAGTTGATGACTTCAGAGAGTTCCAGTAATGGGTGTGTTTATTTAGTGTTAGTTCCCAAAGGAAGTACACATGACAAGCTACTAAAATAAATGTACCAACTACATATTTTCCTTGGAGAAAAGTCGTGAGACTTGCCAGACTTCTAGGCTTATTTACTTTATGATTGCTTGTAGCCACTTTGTGTAAGTGAGGATATTCCTTGCTATGAATTTTTAATTGGCTTCATTTGGCTAGCATTGCACCTATAGACTTGATATTGTTTTGGATACACAAAGGGGAGTGGAGGCTGAATGGTGTTGGGCGCTTCATCCAAAATATCACCCAGTTTGCCTTTTTAGGATTTTGGTATAGTGTAGTGTAGTCCTGTGATTTGTAATGAGGATAATTGACTGGCTGGCATGTGAGTACAATGTCAAAATATGCTCCATAACTTTCAAAGCTGTTTACAGTTTGTTAATAATGCTAATTCTGGTGGTTTTTTTGTTACAATGCAATAAATTGGAAAGAGCCAACACCACCACATGGATAAAAGTAAAATACTGCGGATACTGGAAATCTGAGATAAAAAGGGAAAATGCTGGGAAAGCTCAGTAGGTCTGGCAGCATCTGTGAAGAGAAAAACAGAGTTAACATTTTAAGCCCATATGACTCTTCAGAGCTCTTCACACAGGTGGATATAAAAGCACTAATTCAAAGAAAAGGAGGGGAGCTTTCTATGGGTTCTTGACCAACATTCCTCATCTATCGGCGCATTAACACAGATTATCTGATCATTTTCACATTGCTATTTGTGGGAGCTTGCTGTACACAAAGTGGCTATAGCGTTTCTTACATTGCAACAGCGGCTACATTTCAAAAGTACTTCACTGGCTGTAAAGCATTTTGGGATGGTCAGGAAAGATGCAGTATAAAATATGAAATGCGTAAAATGCTAATCATCATTGCGGCCGCAAACTGCCCCATAAAAAATAAACCTTCACATAAGATGGTATCCAAACATGTCTCAGAGAGTTTCCTGAGAAGATTTCAAAAGCTGAATTTTAGTTATTTAATTCATATCTATAATTTCGGTCAGGGTAAATGAACACACCTGTGTGGAGTGATTTATTTTAACCGAACCCTCCACGCGGGAAACTGGTGGGATCAGATTGGCCGCAGGTTTTATACCCCGTCTGATTTTACTTTACGTTAAAGACAGTAGAGACTAAAATCAGATGTGTGTAAAATTGTTTCCTACTCGGGTGGGTTCAGTTGAAATTACACTGTGTGAAACATGAGATCATGTTTAGGTTTGGCACTTCGCTGAAATTCGGATCTGAGACTGTATTTTGATGGTTATTTACTCACGCTCTTAAGATCTATAAGAATTTTTTGCATTATGTTCTTTTTAAGTAATCTTGAATTAAGCGAGCCCTCAAACTGAATAATCGCCTACCCGAATTTGGATTATTTTGGCGTCTGGGACACAGATTGATTCCGATTGTGAACCTTTTTTTTAAGTGTAGGACGCACAGCAGGTTGGGAATGTTGTAGCTGTGGGTTGAAGAGGTTTCTGTTCACAAGCTAACATAATTTATGAGTTGGTTTCCCAATAAAAGGAACTGGACCCCGTAAAGCTGCACTGAAATCCCTATATCGACTTTTATTTTCATATTAAAAATATCTGTAACCCTTACAGAGAAGTTATTTTTGGACTACAAGGTAGAATTACAGCAGGCTTCAAAAGGCAGTAAATAAAAGTGTCAAAAGTCAATATTTCTGGGGCGTGGTTGGGAGGCAATGGGTGCAGAGTATGTTCCCCCAGACCTCACTGGAAATAAATCTTATGCCTTCAGAATTAACATTCCCCCTTTACTCATTTCTAAATCTCTCACTGCTGCAAACTACACTCTTGTGTAACTCTGATTCAGTGCTCTGTCAGGTCAAAGCCATTCTTCTAAAACTTTTTCACTTAATATTTCTCCAATGAAAATCAGCAGGCTCCTTTTGGAAGGGAGGGCGTGGTGTGTAGGGGGATGGGGGTGAGGGTACGGCGCTTAAGGAGCAACGTAACCAAGCCAGATTCTGTTCTTCACTATCAATTGATTACCCTCCTGTGGAGCACCTTGTGGTTCAGTGGGCAGCATTTTCCTTGTGGGTTCGAGCATCATTCCAGAGACTCGAGCACCGAGGGAGTGATACACTGTTGGAGGTGCTTTTTGATGAGATGTAAAATCTAGGTGCTCTCTGTCCTCTCAGGTGGGTGCGAACCTCTACCAACATCATTTAAAAATGAAGATCTGGCCATTATCTCATTGGTGTTTGTGGGAAGTTGCTGTGTGAAGAATTGGTTGCTATCTTTCCTACATTATAACTTCAAAGGTACTTCAACTGTAAATAGCTGCAAGAGGTGCTATAGAAATGCAAGTCTTTCTTTTTTTATATTAAAGGTGCTATGTAAATGCACGCTGTTATTCTCCCTGATGGATAAGTGGTCGGAAGTTTGGGAATTCTGGCTATTCCTTTCTACCCCAAGCCAAGAGCTTGTGGACTCAACTAATTCATTATGACTATGTGATCAAACCTGAATCTACTGGTGTCTGCCGCTTGAAGCTTCACCTATTCAAATAGTAGAAACAAGGCCTGAGCTGAGATCTTCAGCTTTTTAAAAGGCAGCGGTCTTCCTGTTTGGGTCTTGGCGCTGACGGGTTAATCAATCAATAGCCAATTACAATCATCATTTCACTCAGAATTCTCCTCGTTGCATTGTGATTGGGTGCCATCTTCAGGATGTTCCAATTCTTTGAGGATGGAATACTGAGCTCAAGATCGCTAGGTGACTATATGTGCTTTCACAAATCTAACATTCTACTTCATTCAACTGTCAGTTTCCTCCTGCCCTGATTGTGCTGAAATCTTGTCGAGCTTTCACGTCCTAGTAACTGCTGAATTTAAAGAACTTCCAGTGCCTCTTGGTTTGCATCTCTTTCCTTATTTTTTTTAACCCACCCACCTTTTATTTTATTTCTATCTGTCCCATCTTTCCCCTTTCTCTTTCCGTCTTTTTCTTCTCCCATGTTCTCCTGAAGGCACTGGAGCGAGTTTCTAGGGGTGTAGGGCCTGTCCCTGGGTACCTCAATCCGTGACAGCGTACTTCATAAGTGAGTGTAAGGTTCGTGTATGTTGGCAGCCTGGGTGTCCCTAAGAATGGTCCTTGAGTACAATATTCATTAGGATTGTGGCTCTTGACAGGAATTTAGTGAATAACTCAACTCTAAGCTCCACCCTTTTCTCGCCTGAATCCCCTGGACAGAGCGTGCAATGGACAACTCAGAAGAAATGAGCGTCATTGGACTCTTTTTCTTATGTTTTAGCAGAATGAAAGATCTTCTGAGGGGATTGCCCCAGGGATCCTCAAAAGAGGGCCTGCAAAAAGGGAGCCCAGGAACAGTGACTGTCAGCGATCTACAGGATGACAAGGAGAAGGATTTTGAGGCACCGCAAGAGACTCCTGCAACTGGTAACCGGCGTAACATCAGTACTGATGATCTCCATAAAGCACGAGTTAAGATTATGAAGAAAAAGAGGTAACTAGCAGACAAAAATCTAACTTGATCTGATTTTTTTTTGTTCCAGACGGCAATCTAGTTAGCGAGCGAGTAGATCATCATGAGTTGCGGCATTGGGAGGTCCCAGTTTATGTTGAGTTGATTGCCCTTTGTGAAGCAATGGTTAGGCATTTCAGTTGGGCTCTCCACTTGGAAGGCTGGGGGTGGGGGGTGGTGGTTGGAGGGGGTGGATAGGGATTAATTCCGATTTCTGCTCCTGGTTGCTGATCATTGCATCCTTCCGGGGCAGCATATGACTGTAAACTTTAACTGAGGAACGGGACTTCGCTCAACTGTGAGGTTGTCTGTGTTGAATAGCCTGTCGACAATCATATAAAGAAAAGCCAGAAACTGTGGGATGTGATTCGCTTCCTCCAACAGAGGATGGGGTGGGGAAACACTGGGAGAAAGAATAATTTGTCAATGCAGGCTAGAAAATTCTCCGATAATAAACTTCTAATTATTTTCCAAATGAATTTCTCCCCATATAGTTTTGAACACTTATGTCAAATTTCCCTCTAACCTTCTCTGCTCTAAGGAGAACAAACGCAGCTTCTCCAACCTTGCTACATAATGGAAGTCCCTCATCCCTGATGTCATCCTGATAAACCTCCCCTGTATCCTCTCCAGGGCCTTGATATCCTTCCTAAAATGTGGCGCTCAGGATTGGCGTGGGAGGGCAGTGCATCGCGAGGACGGATATGTCAGTGACCAATAGTGGGGGTGGGGATGAGGTCGTGTGATGCACTCTCTCAGAATACGTCCAATCAGAGTTGCCAACCTTGGCTTCCATGAGTTTCGAGTCTATACGCCACCCACGAGAAACATTTGCCATCAGCAGCACAATCTCCTAGAATTAGGCACCCACCCCTGCCCCCATGGAACATTAGGAGAAAGTGTTCTGAGCTGAACCATACCATCCTTTACCAGGACACATGTGAACTAGGCTAACATGAGAACTTTTAGAATGAGTGATAGTGGCAGTTTGAGACCTGGTTATCATTTGGTGTTCAGTAGAGAGAGGAGCTTGTTTTGGGAGGGAGGAATAGTATTATTTGTTAAACTTTGCATCAGTTGTGAGTTTAGCGACATTTTGATTATTCAGCTAAGACGTGTGGAAATAAAAGAAAAATTAACGGATTCCACACTACCTTCATTCCACCCCAAACTCTCTAATTCCCCACAAAATTGTCCTACAGCATCAATGAAAAATAAAGCAGCTTAGAGGAAATTTCAGGAATGTTGCTCTCAACCTGAGACAACAGGGCAGGATTAAAATTGACCTACACAATCAGACGTCTGGATTCAATCAGGGAGGATAAGAAACATCCAACTAGAGGTATATGAGGACTGGCGGAGGAGTGCCTGTATCCCTGAGTCAGTGCTTCAGGGGAGGAGGGGAGAGTGTTAGAGGAGCAAAAGTAATAGACACCTTGGAGTGATTTAATCTTGATGATTCAGTTAATAGTTAAAAACCAACCTCAAGACCAAACAAAAAGAAGGAACTTTCATTTGAAGGACATTGACTGTTGGTCTGTAGGGAAAGATGTCAGCCAATATTGGTATATTGGATGTCATATTTCCTGACATAGCCACAATCAATATACTTCAAAAGTACATCATTTGTTGTGAGGTCATGAAAGGTGCTATTTAGGTGAAAGTTATTTATTTTAATTTTTTTTTCATTCTTTGTCTTGGTTTACGTTATCGTTTGAGCTCCAGAATTTGATTACTGCCTTGTAATCACTCCCATGCATCTTTTAGATTAACCTAATGATCCACCTGCAGTGGTTGATATTAATCATAGGGTTTAAAAGTCTGTAGACTGTGGGAGGATAGAGAGGATAGAAAGAAGTAAGGAACTGAACAGCCATGAGTTGGAGTGAGAAATTGGACAATTAAGTCTTGGTTTTAATTGGGAAAAAGTACTGGGAGTAGGACACGTGAGCGTCAATTAAGGAAATGAAATGATGGGATAGTCTGAGAAAGAACATGGGAGTGACCAGTAAACATGAGGCAGAAAGAGAAGGAGGGGAAAAAGTGAAAACGGAGTGACGGGGAGAAAAGAAGAACAGAGGAATGAAGGGGAGAGAAAAAAGACATAAGACAAAAGGGATGGGTGATTGGATATGCACGCCAGAATTCAACCTTATCTCTGCAGCAATTTATATGGTGTTTCAGTGATGTGTCAATGTTCAGTGTCATGGACTATTAGATTACAATTTCTGGGTGTTTGTAATTGCATAATATTTAAATGAAGATAAAATCAAAAACTTCCCTGCTCTTTTAACAGTAGAACTGTGGTATGTCAGGACAGAATCCAATCTCCAAACTTCTAGTATCCCTTGGAGGAAAGAAGATTTATATTACCCCCGCTGGGCCCAACACCCCCCCACCACAACCTTCTCCATCCTGCCAAAACCACTCTGGCTGAGGTTAACTAACTTCTCACGGCCTGGTATTTAAGCTGCTGTCCTGTTTATCTGTCTTACTCAGTTTCAGTTCCCCTGGAAATATATCCCACCCAGTGTGATACTTGAGGGTGGGTGAGAGATAATAGCTCTTTTAAAAACAAAGATAAGGTTGAAAGGATATTTGAGTAAGGCCATTGTCTTTACTGAACCAAAGCTCCTTGTGCACGTGTCTGTCTCTTTATATCTTTCCTGTTTCAGATGAATATGGATCAATCTTTCAAACTGCAAGCAGTCCAGTGGTGAGTACCTGGAACTCTTGGTGGCCTCTGCTGTGACACCTCCAGTTTCTTCATTATTGGAAACATTCCAGCCCTACAACTTCCAATTTTGACCCTATCCTAATAACTGGGATTTTGCATTAAAAACACTCGGTGCTCAATAAATTTCTTGTAACTCTATTTGGTAAATATCTTTTCTGAGGCTGAGCCATGTTTACCTGAAAACTCCTTCATTTGAGTTCCATCCTGTGCTGAATGGGTTGATCTATCAGATGAAGTGACGGAAGTTGGGTTGCCAGTGTAGGGACACTCTAGATGGGAGTGAAAGTTAGAGGTAGGGAGCAGAATTTTACAGCAATTACCCCATGGATATAAGAGTCCTGTTCAAGTAAAAATAAATATGTGATCATCTCTTGCTTCATTCAATAATGCTGTCACCTCCTCTCTGGAAACAGCTGACTCATTCTGGGCTGCAATTCCATACTTTAAGGAAGATGTCAATGCCTTCAAGAAGGTGCAGAGGAGATTTAACAGAATTATAACGGGGATGTGGGATTTTAGTAATGTGGAAAGACTGCAGAAGTTGGGATTGTTCTCCCTAGAACAGGGAAGATTAAGAGGAGATCTGATAGATGTGTTTAAAACCACAAAGGGTCTTGATAGAGTAAATAGGGTGAAACTGTTTTCAGTGACAGAAGCATCAGTAACCTGAGGAAACAGTTTTAAGGTAATTAGCAAAAGAAACAGAAGCGAGATGAGAATTTTAAAAATGCAGCCATTTGTTTTAGCCCGGAATGAGCTGGCTGAAAGGGTGGTGGAAGCAGATTAAAAGAAAAGCTTTCAAAATGGAATTCAATAAATACTTGAAGGGGGAAAAATTACAGGGCCAAGGGGAAAGAGCATGGGGAGCGGGACTAATTGGATAGCTCTTTCAAAGAACTGGCACAGGGCCAATCGGCTGAGTGACCTCCTCCTGTACTGTGCCATTCTATGATTCTAGACTCCTGTATGTGCCAGCCGTTCCTCATCAATGAACCAATTTGGTGAGTGTCAGTGGAAGATTTTGTCATGAGGAGAGCCCGATCAGAGCTGAGTTCGATGCTACTGTCAACTGACCTCTAAAACACTTTCCAAGCATGTGTCACTGACTAGTGATCAGGAATGAGAACTGTGTTTGATTCACCTCCCTGTCTCCTCTGACCCGCACTGCTCTCTCCCTTAGCTCCTAATTCAAGGGCAGTGAAGCTCATTGCTTTCCCCCACTAGCCTCCCAGGGTGAAATCATATTACTCAGTACAGGCCATGGATAAAAAATGGACCATGTGGCAAGGTGGGCTGCTTAAAAGGCACACTTAGTCCTCTGGGACTTTTTTCCAGTTATTTTTAAAATTTAAAATTACACCCTCCAAGCCTTACCCTTTACACACCCTCATTTCCCTCCCCCACACCCTCACCCCCTCACAAACTCCCTAATGCCCCATCCATGCAAACCTATGCCTTACCACCCATCCCCTATGGCCCCTCATATCCCCAATGCCAACCTGTGGCACTTCTATGCCCATTCACCCAGTATACACCCTGTACAAAATCAATGAACCCTATAAGAACAATGGCATGTGTGGAAAAGCTTTAAAAAACGTCATTCATTCTTTCATAAGTTTCTTTAAAAAAAAACTGCCTTTCCTACAGCGCTATAAAAGTGTCAATCAACCAGAGTTTTAAAGTATCAATAGTAGAAATTGCGAGCCCTAAAATTCTGTAAAATTCTGCCCAGTGGGTCAGGTATCTGGGCTAATGGTCCAGAGACATGAGTTCAAATCCCATTATGGCAGCTGCTGAATTTAAATTCAAGTAAGTAAATCTGGAATAAAAGGATAGTTTTAGTAATGATGACCATGAAACTACGGGATTGTTGTAAAAACCTGTCTGGTTCCTTTAGGGAAGGAATCTGCCATCCTTACCCAGTTTGGCCTATATATAACTCCAGAACCACAGAAGTGTGATTGACTCTTAACTGCCCTCTGAAATGGCCTTGTAAGCCACTCAATTGTTTCAGGAAGGCAGCTCACCAACACCTTCTCAAAGGTAGTTAAGGAAGAGAAATAATGCTGGCCTTGCCATTGATGCCTACACCGCATGATTGAATTAAAAAATAGCTGGACCGTGTCCGCCTGTTATTATTTGTTAGAGTTTCCTCCCATTTCACAATGATTTTCCCACAGCTGACTGTTTTAACAAATATAGTTTCACTATGTTGTCACAGACAATAAGCACAATAATGAACTCATTATTTTTATTTGTTTATGTGATGTGGGTGTTGCTGACAATGCCAGCATTTATTGCCCATCCCTAATTGCCCTTGAGAAAGTGGTGGTGAGCTGCCTTTTTGAACCACTGCAGTCCATGTGGTGTAGGGAGGGAGTTCCAGGATTTTGACCCACCAACAATGAAGGAATGGCCATATTTCCAGGTCAGGATGTTGTGTAGCCTGGAGGGGAACTTGGATGCAGTGGTGTTCCCACTCGCCTGCCGCTCTTGTCCTATAGGTGTGGAGGTTGTGGGTTTGGGAGGTGCTGTTGAAGAAATATTACAAATAGATTTGTATTGTCAACCCATGTCTATGAAAGTAATCATCTTGAGAAGCTATTTTAATTAAAAATAAAAACTGTGAACACGTAATTCTGATTCCTGCATTTTCCTGTTCTCTCATTTTCTCTTCATCTGTAAATTCATTATTTTTTAAAACTACTTTTCTCTGTTTAACCTAACCTAATATAACCTATCTTTCACATGCTTTAAATCCCCCTTAATTGATTCCTTTCACTTTCCCCATGCAGTTGGTAGCAGCTTTAAATGAATGATTTTTAAACATTTCTGTTGTGACCCGATCAAATTTTGATAACATCTGGGACATCTAAATCTGTTTCGCTTTAACATCTAAATATTAAAAAACTCCCAGGGACCCATACAAATACAGAAATGCTCCCAAGGACCCTCTTTATATAATGAAAACCCCCTGGGAGTGTCCTATAAATATGGACATACTCCTAGGCACCGTCACACTATTAGGAATTCCTGCAGATATTTGCCAATTGGAAAACGGACCTGGTCAGTCTTTTCTCCCTATACCAAAAGAGGAAGCACAACTAAACTCACCAGAGATGTGCAAAAAGTTATGAAAGTTAAAAATTATCCTGAGGAAGTTATTAAGCAAGTGATTTAATTTTTGGAAAGTCCACAAGCTCGCTTGGAGGTGGTGAGTTCTTAATATTGAGCTCATGGTTTAGAAACAAAGGAACAGGGAAAGGCCATTTAGCCCCACTAGTCTGTTCCGCCATTCATTAAGCACATGGCTGCTCTGTGCCTTAACTCTATTCTCCTGCCTTGGCTCCATAGGCTTAATAGCCTTCACTAACAATGATCCATTGATCTCAGATTTAAAGTCAATACTTGAGATAGCATCTTATGTTTTTTTGTAGTTCGTCGTGCAGCCATTCAGTTTGGGTTGAAAGAAGTGGGTGATGATGAGGAATGGACTCTGTTTTGGACTGACTACTCAGTCTCATTGGACAAAGCCATGGAACTGAAACGCTACCAGGTAACTATCCAACTGTTGCCCTATAAGGAGAAGTTACCATTTCCCACCAGGGAAACCTCATCCAACATTTAAATTTCAGTAAATGGGATAGCTCAATTGATAAATGCAATGACAGTATGATTTTGGGTGTGAATTATTAGCTCTGGCTCTGTTGGTAGCACTTTTTACCTCTTGATTCAAATCTCACTCAAGAGACTTGAGCACATAATCAGGTGGGCACTCCCAATGCGAGGACTGAGTGAGCGTGCACTGTTGGAGATGCTGGCTTTGGGATGAGACTTTAAACCAAGGCCTTAGTCAGGCAGTCATAAAAGATCCTGCACACTATTTAGAGAAGAGCAGGGCTGTTCTCTCCAGTGTCCTGCTGAATAGCTAATCCTCAACCTAATAACCAAATAAACAGATTGTCTAGTTATTAGAACATTATTGTTTGTTGCTGTGCACAAATTGATTGCTGCATTTCTTGCATTGCAACAGTGACTACACTTCAAAAGTACTTAATTGGATACAAAGCTCTTTGGGATGTGCTGCAGTCATGAAAGGTGCAAAGAAAAGCAAACTCTTTCAATGCAGTCACAAAAAAAATCAACAAGATCCTAATCAGCAGATCTCAGCTACGACACTAGTGACTCTAAATTGGCCACAGTGCTTCTTGTTTCCGGTGAACAACAGAAACAAAAACATTCAGGGTTCCTGCTCTTGATTGCAATGAAATGACTGCTGCTGAAAATATAAGAGGTTAAATATAGCATTGTGAAACTTCACCCCCTGCCCCAACATGGTAAATTAACTGGTTGTGAGAGTCATTAATGAGTAGATGAAGTACTGGAGGGCGGCCAGCAGCTGTAGGACCATTCACCCGAATTAGTCAGTGCCTTTAGGAAAGTAGAGCAAAAAATAGAAAACAGTAAATGACATGTGTTATACACAAACTGCATGCAGTCAATGAGGATTGATGATCTTCTTTCTTATGCAGAAAATTAATCATTTTCCCGGGATGAACGAAATCTGCAGGAAGGATTTGCTGGCTCGCAACTTAAATAGAATGTTAAAGTTATACCCAAAGGATTACAACATTTTCCCAAAAACATGGTGTCTGCCATCTGAGTAAGTTCAACAAGGGTCAGGGATTGGAACAACTTCATGGCACAGTAATAATAAATTGAAGCTATACTTACAGGACAGAACATAGAAGCAAACTCTGGGCAATGGAATGGGTTAGAAGCTGGGCTTTTTTCTCTGGGACTTAGGTTCAAGTTTATGGAATGACGATTCTTCTGCCTGTTGCCCTTAAAGATCCCACATGTTTGGGATGCATGAGTCTAGTTCCTTTTAGGTGTCTCTGACCAAAAAAATCACAATCTTACTCAGAGAGACAATCAGCTGTGTATTGTGAGAAATGGAAAACAAATTGTCATATTGATGCAGTAGGATGCTTTTCCATGGTCGTGGCTAAGGAACATTGTTGGGATAGACTAGGGGAGTTTTACTCACCTGATATCTAATCTGGGAGTGTTTAATACCAGTATTGGGTGTCTAAAATGGGAAATCTCCAGGACTAACATTCCTCACCTTGAAAAACATAAGGAAATAAAATGAAGTCACGTAAATCTACTCCACTTTCATCTCTGGGCTCGTTTAACTCAAAGACCTGAGTGAGTTTCCCTATCTTTAAAAGATGCTAGCATACCCAAGGATTGAAAAATGTTCCCAGATTAAGATCTGTTCCAGATAAATGACTCACTTTCCATCTTCGGTCCTGATCTCCTATCCATCCTAAGTTTTGTTGTCCTTATATAATTGATTCTACCAGGCATTGGGCTCGATTTTACAGTCCCTCCACTGGGCGTGCATTCAGTGGTGGGGTGGGGGAAAAGGTGCGTGTAAAAGATGATGAGCAGCTAGACCACTGCCTTCTTGCCCAACCCTAAGCCGATCCCCTTAAAACAGCAGCCCGCCTGTTATTTTAAAAGAAATAGTTAATGGTCAATTGAGCTTGTTAACAAGCTGACTGAGCTGAATATTACACTGCTCACGCCATAATATGGTTGGCATGGGCGGGAGTGAGCAGACTTTTTTTTTAATCCAACTGGGAAAAGGTGGGAAGGAAGGGTAGTACATCCTTCGGGGTGGCAGGATGGCAGGGTGGAGTGGGGGCTAATGGGGGGGGGGGGGGGTGGTGGTGGGGTAGGGGGGTGGGGGGGGTGGATGGAGGTGGTGGGGGGAGGATGGGGGGGGGTGGGGTGGGGGGGGGTGGGGTAGGGGGGTGGGGGGGGTGGATGGAAGTGGTGGGGGGAGGATGGGGGGGGGTGGGGTGGGGGGGGGTGGGGTAGGGGGGGTGGTGGATGGAGGTGGTGGGGGGAGGATGGGGGGGGGGTGGGGTAGGGGGGTGGGGGGGTGGATGGAGGTGGTGGGGGGAGAATGGGGGGGGTGGGGTAGGGGGGTGGGGGGGGGCGGTGGATGGAGGTGGTGGGGGGAGAATGGGGGGGGGTGGGGTAGGGGGGTGGGGGGAGGGGGGTGGATGGAGGTGGTGGGGGGAGGATGGGGGGGCGGGTGTGTGGTGAGGTTTGGGGGGGGGGTGCCCTGTGCACACCTGGTGTACTTCCCCGCAAGATGTCAGCCACTCCCTTTGTGCCTCTAAGCCCGGCTTCCAAAACCTGTCCCCTCACCCCCTTCTAATACTCAGTTCTGGCACTGCTGCGACTACTAGATTGGCTGGCAGTGCTTGAGGGCGGGAATTCCCCCGACCAAAGGGGCAGAAGTCCCACTCTCTGCTCGTGTAGGTCACCTCCAGCATGTTAATGCTGCAGGGCAGCCTTTTTTTAAAGTTGGTCACTTTTAAACTGACTTTTGTAACAAGAGAGTTGGGGCAGTGAGCCTTGCGCCCACCTCAGCCCTTTCTGTTAATTGCATATTAATTGTTGCAGGTATTGGACATTAACTAGGAATTCAGTTGTTCCCCTATAAACAGACACAGACCGAAACTGTGGTTGTTGAGCTAGGAGGTGTACTCTTGTAACGTGTAACTGAAAATAAATGCTTATAAAAGTTTGTTCTATACTTCACCACTTGTCTTTCTGGAATATAAGACATACCCCCTGTAATTCATCTTAAGCTTCAAGTTCATTGTTCCACAAACTCCTCTTGGTCTTCCTTTCTCACTGCATTGAAATTTAAACAGCCTGTCTCTCTAATTCACCCTTTACCAACTCCTCAAAACTGATGTAGTCCTCACTTTCCCATTTGTTCTCCTACAATCTGTAGGGTTTTTAATTCCCTCCCTAAAGCTCTTTACTTCTCTTTTGTCCTTTAGGGTGCTTTTTAAAATCTTCCTTTTTGACCAATCTTTTGGCCATCTGCCCCAGTATTGCCCTTTGCAGCTTTTATCCAATTTTGCTTGATAATGCCCTTGTAGAGTGCCTTGCAAAATTCTATTATATTATAATATACTGTATAAATGGAAGTTGTTATTATTTTAAAACCTAAGCTAGGAACAATTTAACCATTCCATGTTGATTTACCTCAGCTTCTCTCTTCCCATCAGTCTTGATTGAACTTATAACCATATCCAACAGAGCTATATTGATTTTTATCAGAGGTGCAAAATTGAGAGACTGGATAGTAGATCAGTTCATTGTACACGCCACCTGAAGACCTTGAAAAATCAGTTTTGAGGGATGTATAATGCTTGGCTGACTTGAAATCACAGGTTTCACATTATTACCAAAAGGAAAAAATACTGCTGATGACTTGTAACACTATTTCACCTCCAAGCTGATAAAATTTAAGGTTTAAGAGTAAATATTCAGAGTTTCGACTGGGACCACTGTGCAGGTCAATAAGTTGGGGGTGTGGTAGGACTTAACAGTATTTTACAGCAGGGTCAATTTACTCAACTAAGAGCAGAACAAAAAAAAAGTCTATTTACAGAGTCTATTTAAAAAGTCTTACTAAAACTGCAGCACCCGGAATCAAGCAACTTCTAACAATGAAAGAAGGGATGATTTCTGAAATGTGGTGAGTGGAGGATGTAGGGCTTAACACCAGAAAGTAGAGAAACAGCTGTGGAATTATTGGTGCAAGCAAACAGTGAGAGTGGGTGTGGTATGATAGGGCAGGTGATATGTGCCAGGCAGACCAAATCCACAAGGGAAACGTGGCCCTCTATCACAATGGTTTTGCAAGTTGTATTTATTATGAGAAGATTTGTGCACTGAATTCATAAATAATGAATCCACTAATACCCTTTAGAAATTTACAAATTAAATTAAAACATTTATTAACAAAATAAAATAATTTAAACACATACATAAGATTGCAGCTACTTAATACTATAACAAATCCTGAAATTCCTAATTAACTTGACTCCCAACTACACACCCCCTTTAAGTCAACAGTTGAAAATAGATTTTAAATTCAAATAAGCAATCCAGCAAGGTTACCACAGCACCCACTCAACAGTGGAATTCCAGAGAATTTTAACACCAGAACAGCTGTTCTTCTGCAGAATGGCTTGAGGCTTTCTTCAAGACTGTTTCATCCAATGTATCTTTCAAGATTTTACATGGCCACACCTTCCACCCTTCTTTAAGTATGTTTCTCTCTCTTTAATGTGTAAAATCCCATTGTTCTACAAGTGTTTGGAAATTAACTTTTCCCATAATATAAAAACCTTTCATGTCATCATTATGGTCAGCATTTCTGGGAAAAATAAAGGTATTGCTTTGCCTCACTTCTCTTGTTAATTGTACACATTACACCATCCCTTTGAAAATCAAACAACCCCTTCACTTATCTAAAAATGCAAATTCCTTTCACACCCTATCTGTGGACCCCTCATCTTAGTTTATCCCAACTCTATTTCTAAAGTCTGCTTTACACCTATTCTTTTGATAATTTCAACCTTGCAGTCTATCTGACTCTAATTCAATTAAATAAACACCCACATAAGCCTACATTACAATATCCCACAATACTTTCATGAAAAATATGATAGTCTCATGATAGGTGGATTTGCATGGATCCCATCTTTTACATAGAAATATAGAAAATTCAACTGTCTGCGGTATCCTGTCTTTTGTGCAGCAGAACCTTCTGGGTTCAAATCCACTGGAACCCTACCAAAGACTTCAGATGGTGAACATAGTTATCTTCACCTTAAAAAATGAACAACAGAAAATTTATAGTGCGGAAGGAGGCTATTTGGCCTATCGTGTCTGTGGCAGCGAAGAAAGAACTTTGCAGGCTAATCCTACATTTTGCTCATTGTCTGTTACATTGTAGGTTGTTTCAAGTGCATATCCAAGTCTTTTTTTAAATGTGATGAGAGTTTCTGCCTCTACCTCTACTTTCAGGCAGTGAGTTCCAGACCCTCACCACCCTCTAGGTGGGAACATTTCTCCTCAACTCCTCTCTAATCCTTCCTCCGGTTACGTTAAATCTTTGCCTTCTGGTCATTAACATCTAAAAAGGTTGTGGGGTCAAGTCCTACTCCACAAAAACCAGCCTGGTTCTTCACTGTCAGAGGTCCATCTCGCACATGACACTTTAAATTGGGGCCCGTGGCTACTATTTTGAGGACGAGCAGCTGGGGAGTTTTCCCCAGGGTCCTGGCCAATATTTATCCCTCAACAAACATAATTGAAAACAGATTATCATCGTTATCATGTTGCTGCTTGTGGAAGCTTGGGACAGAATTTAATGCCCTTCCCCATGGCGAGTTTAGTGGGGGGGTGGGGGGGTTAGCATTTAGTCAGGCAGGAGGGGATCCTGTCGCCTTTCTGCCTCCATCCCAAATAAAGACCATGGCAGGAAACCCCACTGCCAATTGAAGCCCTTAAGTGGGCATTAAATGCCCACTTAATGGCCTCATCCTGCTGCTGCTGGTATTAACCATGAGGAGCATGACAAGCAAACCCATGTGGAGCTGTTTGGGGAATCCCAAGGGTGTACCTCATTCAAAGGCACACTTGGATCCTATGGTTGTGAAAGGTGGTGTAGAAGTGCAAGTTTTTTCTTTTATATGTCATTCTCTATTTTGTCTGAAAAATGCTTCTTTCTGCAGTTATCATGAGTTTATGGCCTACAGCAGAGCAAGGAAATCCAAGACCTTCATTTGCAAACCTGATTCTGAATGTCAGGGACGTGGCATCTTTTTGACTAGGAACACTAATGAAGTTAAACCAGGGGAAGACATGGTTTGCCAGGTGTACATTCCAAAGGTATTTTATCCTTTTATTAGTGTTAATATATGGACATTCGTAAAGGAAAATTCTTAACTTTATGACATTGATTTGTATAAAGAACTCCACTATAAACTTGAGAAGCAGGGTGAAAAACATCATTGCTAGGAACTTGTATGTCATTAACACAGAGCACCACAACATCTCCTGTGAGAAGCAGAAAATAACACAGACAAACCTGCAGCCAGGTCAGAAACACTGAGAAATTGTTCCCCAACTCCTTTAGGGAATCCGAGAAAGCTTACAACCTGGGATTGCCCATGGCTCATCAAAGCACAACTAACTGGCAACTTGTCCCTGTATCTAGAAACATCTGTTCTTTTTAATAGACTGCAGTGACTCCATGCTCACCACATGTCTCAGAGTAATAGCTCTCTGTGATTAGAAATTCTCCCCCGGCATTTTTGCTTATGAATGTTGGACGCATGTCCTCTAGTCTCACAAACCCTTTCAAATTATCTATCTTCCTGTGACAAATCCCTGCTTCATTTTAAGAACTCTGCCAGGGTCAATCTTGACTTAGCTTGGTGGTGTAAAATGAACCTACTCTTCCCGCCTTTATGCACCCTGACCTTTAGACGCCAGGAAATTCACACCATATATTAATATGAAAATTAAAGTTTCAAAGTGTCTAAGCATCGTTCATGCATGTTAAAGAACCTGCAATTGATGAAGCGTTTCAATTTTTAGTACAACTCATACCAATGTCATGAAAGTGTATTCAAATAAACAAAGAAGATCTAAGTAAAAATACTACTTTTCAAAGAAGGTGATCACAGAAAACATCAGAGAGATTCTGGTTGCAATTTTACTGATGTTTTGTACCAAGAAACTTGTGTGTGTTGGGGGTCAAACCACTATAGTGAGCCCTGTGGTTTTCAGGCATAGGAATCAAAAGATATGTATAAAATATTGAGGAAATTGAGGCACAGCATAATTATGTGGATCACACACTTGAGCCTGAGTTTCCTTGATCTTCCATGCCTACCCCATTTTGCAGTAATTGTTAGAACCAAACACATCAAAATGGGGAGTTTGGGCCATCGAGTTGAAGCCAGAATTTGGCTTGGCTGTGATGCCCTGTGTGGTTGAATAGCCGGCCAGTTTACTGCCCAGGCCTCAGGCATGAAAGGGTAGCATCACTCAGTTGACATACATGCATGAGAGGAGCAGTGAAAATTAGCGTGGGGACAAGAGCAAGTCTGGAGCTAATAGAGGACCCTAGGAAGGGAGCTAATTGACACCAGGGTGAGCAACATTGTTTTAAGGAATTGTCCCTGATTTTGACTGTTTGTCCCTTATTTTTAAGACAGCCCATGGGAGACTGAGCCTGGGAATCTCCCACCATCGCCTTCAGTCCCAACTGGTCCCATGGGTGAAGTGTCCCTTATTTTATTTTATTTCATAAGAGTTCGTCACCCCGATCGACACAATGCAGATACTGGTCCCCTTTAAGATGGCCACGAGTGCACACCAAAGCAGCAATCCAGAATGTCCAGCAGCAGTGCAACAAATGGGGCAGACACAACAACCAAAAATTAGACAGAATATTGACCATAAGTCCGTTCCTTTTAAAGATACAGCAGCAATGTTTTAGCTCTTACAATGCATACAATCAGCCTTTACTTCTTGTGCAGCCATTCATCTTGGATGGATTCAAGTTTGACCTCAGACTCTACGTCTTGATTACTTCCTGTGACCCTCTACGAGTATATTTCTATGATGAGGGCTTGATCCGTTTTGCCACCACAAAGTATTCTGAACCCACTGACAGGAATCTAGTAAGTAACCCTGTTGGCTTGTTGGTTAAAGCTGAAAGACACTGAAGTGTTGTTAGTTTGCTGTAAAATAAATATAATTGGTTATTTTTCTGATTGTCGGGTGGCAATCCCAAGAGCTCAGTGAAATGTTGGCTTGTTGCCAACCCTCCAAGATTGTCCTAGAGTCTCCAGGGGTTACAGATGGATATCTTGGACTCTGCTGTGAAAAAACATAGGAATGTTAAAACATAATTCTGTATTTTATTCATTTTCTTTGAACATTTTTATTTATTAGTAGTGATAATCTCAGGGGTGGCATGAAAATGGTGTTGGACCAGGCAATGCAGTCAGAGACAGGAAGCCATGTGATGAAAACTCCAGATTATTTCCAGCCAAAGTTGGCAACCCTGCAGCCTGCCCAATGTTAGTCTCCCTTGAATTCAATGGAGAAGATGATTACACAGAGGATAAAACCTTGCTTTCTGCTGGGCGGGTTAGGCTGAAGTTACCTCCCTGGTATCTAATTAACTCCTTCTTTAATTTGCACTTTTTAAAGGTGGGTGCACATTAAATAAATGTTCCTGTGCTTGGAAGGATTAAAAAAATATCAGCCAAGGTTCCCAGACAAGTGATCCCAATTCTTTCCTGTGGCTACTGCCTGTTGGGACCTTGTGCGGGAACAGATTGAGCTTGGGTGTGATGCATCTCATGGAAAACCAGCCTGTCAGTACTCTCAAATGGGAGAGTGTCCATTGGGTGAGATATTCAAGAGTAGCTGGGGTCATTGGAAGTGTAATTCCTTTCCAATGCATTGGGTGTCAGCCGTGGTTCGGTGATTCTTCAGCATTCTTGCTGGCGTTGAAGGTCCATTCCAGAAATTTAGGCACATAATCCAGGCTGATACTCCCAGTGCAGTACCGAGGGAGTGTTGCACTGTTGGACGTTCTACCTTTTGGCCGAAACATTAAACCATGTCCTGCCTGCCCCTCAGGTGGGCATAAAAGATCCAATGGCAGAATTCAAGGAAAAGCAGGGGGAGTTTTTTCTGGTGTCTGGGTCAATACTTTCCCCTCAAGCAACATCACTAAAACAGATTATCCGATCCTTACCTCATTGCTGTTTGTGGGAGGTTGTTGTGCACAAATTGGCTGCTACACTTCCCTGCCTTAGAACATTGAGAATACTTCAAAAAGTACTTCATTAGATATAAAGTGCTTTGGTAAGTCCTGAAGTCATGAAAGGAGCTGCTAAACCCCAACCTTTCTTCTTCTTTTCTAACTACTGTATATTCTCCAGCTACACATGCCAAGGTACCTGTCAGTCTATTTCTCTTCTTTGCTCATAGTGAAACTGTTGCGAACGTGTTAATAACAATTGCCTGGCCACACTCCCATGTACCTGCTTGTTGTGGTGGCCGCAACTCGATATAATTATTGAAGGTGACTTCCCTGAAAAAGACACCAACCCTTTTGCCTTTTGTTGCTCACAGGAGGACATCTGTATGCACCTTACCAACTACTCTATCAACAAGCACAGCAAGAACTTTGTCCGAGATGAAAACAAAGGTAGCAAAAGGTGAGACTGCACAGCAGCAGAGTGACTGTATGTGGCTTTCTCATGGTACAGAATAGGCATGCACTTTGTAAAAGTGCAGTAGATAGGATGCTGGTCAATGCAGCAGGAGAGATAGTACAGCCCTTATTCCATTATCACAATAACTCATTAACTCCTCCTGGTCCCCCTCTTTGTAAGACATTTTATTTTTTTTCCCCTTTTTAGGTGTCTCTTTGCCACTAGCCATCTCCCAAGCCAAGATGGCTATCAGGCAACTCGCTTCCAGGCCTCTGCTCAGCTGTCTGTGAGGAGGTCTATATCAACCTGAGGTGAGTTGCCCATTCAATTTCTAATTTTTACGCCCACCACCCACTCTGCCCCCACCCCCCCCCCCCCCCCCCCCCCCCCCCCCCCCCCCCCCCCCCCCCCCCCCACCGCCCCCCAAACCCTTCCCGGCCTCCCCTGCTTGTGGGAGATGCTTGGCCTCTGCTCAGCCCTAAAGGCCATGGCTGGCATCATGAGTTTTTGAAGTGGGAAAAATTATGGGTGTTTAAACCCTACACATTGTACTCTTGCCACCTCCCAACCTTTGAACCCTCAGAGACCTCAGCAGACTTAAAGGTTTCTCATGACCTACAACTTCTCCATGTTTGTTTGTTGCCTGTTTATATCTCCAATGCCCCCCAATTTTCCTCTTCCTTCAATCCAGACTAGGACCATGTTCCAATCCCTCCATGGAATTAAAGCTACTCTGTGAACAGCTCACATGAAGATAAAGGCTTCATTTGAAGAAGGGTCCTTCAAAATTCCAATGGTGTGCCCCATCCTGCAACGTTGAAGGAAATCAATGGATCAAGCATCCCAGAAACTGAAGCCTGAATAACAGTCAATCTTGGTCCCATGTGAGTGGGAATCCAGTGCTAAAACTATTGGATTGTCTCATTCAGATCTTCCAGGAAAGATTCTAGGAAGGGGAAACTCAGCCATGTACTGAGTTGGTATGATGAAGAAGAGTCATATTTGACTAGTAACATTAACACCATTGCTCTCTCCACAGATGCTGTGAGACCTGCTGAGCTTTTCCAACATTTTCTGTGTCATTTTTTCATTTTCTTTGAACATTTCCATGCATTAGTTACAGAAAAGTATTGGTGATGGTAAAGAAAGCTGTTGTTTGACTGACAATCAGGAGTCATCCAGTTGGGTAATAGCGAGTCTGTTGGCTTTTTAATTGGATGTAGGAAGGTGGTGCCTTGCAAGGATGGACATATTGGGCCAATGTGGAGAGCTTGGTGGGATGGGGCAGTTGATGGCAGTCAGTCATGTGATGAAACCTCTAGGGAGGTGACCAGCCAAAGCTGGCACCCTAAGGTCTTGAGGTAAGTCTTCGAGAGGGTTGGCAAGACATTACAGCTGGAAAAAATGGAAGGGAAATCTGGTACAAGGAAGGCTTAGGCTTTCCACATGGGGCCCAGAGCAGCACGCCTGACCCACAAGAGAAGTTCAAAAAGAGAAAATGAAAATATACCTTTCTGGACTCCTTCTGACTCTAGAACCACTTCCCATAACTTTGGCTTGGTAGGAACATCACCAGTGTTCCCCACTCAGGCCTCAAGTTAATATTCCAGACAGGCCATGATGATGGCAAATATGCATGCTTAAAGAAGGATCCCGTTGATTTCAGTTTAAAACTGCCCCCCTCTAGGCTTGAACACAAAGTACAGCCAGAGCCCAGAAGGTTGTTGGTGGCCATGGAACCAACTCTTCTGGACAAGGATTTGGAAGAGAGAAGAAAAATTATGACTATCAATCATGGCAGTAATAAAGAGGAAAATGTGATAGTCTCTTTAATCGATTCATTCTACTATTGTGAATCCATTTTTGACTCTGTTCTCTGATATTGGTATAAATGATGCTGCAAGTTAGATAAGACCATCTGACAAATTAATGATGATTTACAAAAGTTTAGCACTGACTGATCTGTGAAATGTATTTCTTCCAGAAAGCTATCTTTCTTTAACAAGTACATGGAGAACAATGCCTATGATTTGGAGAGGCTGTGGAGCAGCATTGAAGATGTGATCATCAAAACTATCCTGGCAGCATATCCAGTTCTGAAACACAATTACCTCACGTGCTTCCCCAACCATATTTCTGGCAGCGCTTGCTTTGAAATCCTTGGCTTTGACATCCTCCTGGACCAAACTTTGAAACCCTGGCTGCTGGAGGTACAGAAATCTTTCAGATAAGTGTACACAGGCTAAACAGATGTTCCGCCCATTACATAGAACATAGAATCGTACAACAGAGAAGGAGGTAATTCAGCCCATTGTGCTGTACCAGCCCTTTGAAAGAGCAATCCAGTTGGTTCCACTCCCCTGCTCTTTCCCCATTGCCCAGTTAATTTTCCCTCTTTCGAGCATTTATCCAAAGTCATCCTTCCTGGCTATGCAAACCAGATCACAACAACTCGTATTTTTAAAAAAACTCTTCATCTCTCCTCTGGCTCTTTTGGCAATTACCTTAAACCTGTGTTCTCTGTACAGGTATCTGCTTGTTCTAGGTGTAAGTGATAACTCATTAGAGCAGAATGCCCCTTTAACAGTAAATTACTTTTACCAGAGTGTGCTCCTTACTTAAACTAGTGTTAAGCCTCTCTATAAAAGAAGATTCTAGTAGCTACATTTCTCCCCCATTTATTCTTGAACATATTTTACTGTGACTATTTTAGGTTAATCATTCTCCAAGTTTTACCACTGACTCCAAACTTGACCAAGAAGTGAAAGATAACCTTCTTTACGATACTTTTTGCATGATAAATCTTGGTGCTTGTGATCGGCGGAAAGTTCTAGAAGAGGAGAGGCGAAGAACAAATGAGCGACTCCTTCAAATCTACAAATCCCGTGAGGACAGGTATCTGCGTGATGGAGAGACAGTGTGGAATATTTCAATGAACTAGTGGAATGTAGAATATAGGAACTGGAGTAGGCCATTTAGCTTCTTAAGCCTGTTCCATCATTCATTGAGATTATGGCTGACCTGCAACCTAAATCTATATACCTGCCTTTGCCCTATATTTGTAAATACCTATGTTAATAAAATTCTATCAATTTCATATACAAAATTAACAACTAATCTAATATCAATGACCATTGTACAAGGGAGTTCCAAACCTTTCCTACATTTTGCATGTCGAAATGTTTTCAAATTTCACTGCTGAAAAGTCTGGCTCTAACTTTTAGTCTGTGTCCCCTAGACCTAGACTCTCCAACCAGCAGAAATAGTTTCCCTTTAGCTACCCTACCTGTTCATCTAGACTTGATATCTTGAAGACTTTGACCAAATCCCCCTATAACCTTCTAAATTCCAGTGATTACAGCCCTAGTTTGTGTAATCTCTCTTTGTAATTTAATCCTTGGAGTGTAGGTATCATTCTGGTAAATCCACACTGCACTCCCTTCAAGGCCAATATATCCTCTCCAAGAATGGTGTCCAGAACTGAACACAGTTCTCTGGGTGTGTTCTGACCAGCGCTTTGTATGAAGAGCATCAATGACAGAAGTGTGAGGGTGGTGTGATTTGAAATGTGAGGTCACATGGTGACATGTCCCGGAATAGGTGCAATCAGATTTGCTGACCCTAACCCCGGCCCATTACTATCCATCCGTTAGTTTGAAAGAATTGAAAGTTTTGTACTTTTGACCCTCTGCTCCCTGTGAACACTGCTTCACACCAGGAGAGAGAATTAAGAACCAAGGGTGCAATTCTAAAATCAGTGAAACAAATTCAGAAGCACTTTTCTCACACAGCTCATGGTAGACATTTGGAATTCTCTCGCTCGAAAGGCTGCTGGAACCTTCAAGACTGAAATTTCTGTTAGGTAAGACTATCAAGAGATATGGGGGAAAAGGTAGGTGAATAGGGTTGAGAAGTAGATCAGCCACAATCTAATTAAATGATGGAGAATCTCAAAAGGCTGAATAAGCTACTCCTGTTCTTCATGTTGTATGTGTGTCTGATTGCAGAATCAATCTTAATGTTTTAGCATTACATATATTACCAGTACAGAAGCATGTTTCCTGACTCAACTGGTCAATGCTGTGTTCATGCTCTATACAAGCCTCCTTCCACCTACCACATCTAACCTTGTCAACATATCCTTTTATCCTTTCTTCCTCATGTGTTTATCCAGCTTCCCCTCAAATTTATTGATACTATTTGCCTCAACCACTTTCTGTGGTAGTGAGTTCCAGATTCTTACCACTCTCTGGGTCAAGAGGTTTCTCCTGAAATCCTCATTGAATAAGAGGAAGGAAGAAAGGGCAGACTGGACAATAATAAGCAGCTGATTTAAAAACAAAATGTCATGGGGCAGAATTTTCAGGTCGGCGGGTGAGTGCGATCGGTGGGACCAGGATTGGCCGGGAAATGGGTCACTGACCGTGATTTTGCGCTGGCGGGCCAATTAAGGGCCACCTGTGAAATGCGGATCCCCAGTGGTCAGGAAGGAGGGGGCGGGGGTGGGTGCCTGTCGGCCGCCGGGTCCAATGGCGACCTGATGGCCGGTTTAAAAACCGCACAGGCGGCCCCTTGAAGGCCGCCACAGAAGAATGTCTCCTCTGAGTTGTCAATAATTAAGATATGGAGCAGAGTGCAGCTGGACATGGCAGGTGGGAGGGCAGGTCAGGTGGGCACTTGACCCACCCCCCCCCTCCATTCAGATGAGTGCCTCACGGTCCTCCTGGAGGAGGTGGCTGCCAGGAGGGACACCCTTGACCCTAGAGATGGGAGGACGAGGCCGCTGCACCTCACAAAGACGGCATGGAAGGAGCTTGCAGCCATGGTTAGCAGCATGACGTGGCGCAGTGCACATGGCTGCAGTGCCAGTAGAGGTTCAATAACCTGTTGCGCTCAGGATGGGTGAGTACCGTGTTGGCATGGTTCAGCGTGCACAAGTGTTAATGTATGGCTGCTCCCCCCCCCCCCCCACCCCCGTGGACCTCAGATGCTAGAGCCTGAGAGCCAATTGTCAATGACACCAGAGCTGGCCAAGGAGGTGAGCCCTGGCTGCTTGGACTGAGTGTCTTGCGGCTTGAGGGCCACAACTTGACCTCAGCTGGGGTTGACCAGGCTGCAATGGTGCTGCAGGTAAAGAGTGGACTAATCAAGCTTCTCTGTCCTTTCAGGAGAAGATGAGCCATAACCGATAAGAGAGGTTACGAACAGGCAGAGGCCCGCCCAACCTGCTGCTGACCAGGTTCGAGCAGGACGCCCTTGAGCTGGAGAGCCGGCACACCCCACGTGCAACCGGGCGTGGAGAGGTGGGGGTGCAAGGCGAAGATAAGAGTGCAGTGCACGGAGGTGAGAGTTTTGGATTGTGCAACCATTCTTGTGTAGTCTCCTCCGTGATGGGAGCCTCAAAGCTGCAGTCCCCATTGATCACTGAAAGACGATGGCACCATGATGCAGATCTCCATTGTCTCACTAGGGTGCCTGGCATTCACAGTGACTGTGTGATGACTTTAACTAATGACATGTCCTTGTTCTCCCTTAGATTCACCAGCACACGCTCGCTCTCTGGACCCCAAAGGGCCACCCCTGATGCCGGAGAACTGCCGGGCATCATTTGCACCTGCATCACACCTGCTCTCTGAACCAGGCACCAGCGCAGATACCAGCACCTCGAGTATTAGATCGGCAGCCAGAAGGTCGGTGCACGTTGGTGGGGACACTTCACACTCACTTGAGGTACAGGTGGAGGCGAAGAGTGCCCAGGGTGCCGGCAGTCGGAGGACTGCTGGGGACCAGGGCAATGCTGGGTCGAAGGCAGATGATGAGCCTCTGGAATTTCCATTAGGTGGCAGATGCTGGATGTCCAGCGGGACGTGTGGCAGGATCTGGCGGAGATCCATGAGGGTCTGCGTGCCATGGCCTCCATTGTAGAGTCCATGTGGAGCATGAGCACTGCGTGGACTCTCATGGCCGAATGCACTGTCTCCTCCATTGAGAGAGTGGAGACTCTCATGGAGAGGCAGCTCCAAGGACAGAATCAGGGGTTCCTGGGGTTGTGCTTGGACCTGCAAGCTCTCACACAGGCAATGACCTCAGGTGGTCAGTGCCAGTGTGGGAGGTGAATGAAGCACCCTGTATCCCAGCTAGGTGCCTGTCCATCAATGGGAGCAGGGAGGTCCAGAGCGACCTCACGTTGACGCACAAACTGCTTGTCGTCTCAGCGGGCTCCTCTCAGGGCGCTCTGGATGATGGCAGCAGCTCCTCTGCCCCTCTGCCAGTGACCGTGGTTTCTGATGAGGCTGCGATGATTGGGGAGATGCCAGCTGTGGCACTGGCCACTCCCTCCCAGGCTGGGCTAGCACAGACTCCATTGGCCAAAGGAGAACCGCCAAAGTCATCAAGGCCAACAAGATAGCAGAGTCAGCAGGCTGTCTCTAATGCTGGTGCCAGGGAAGCGGGGGCACTCGGAAACGTAAATTAAACGCACCATGAGCACAAGAGGGAAAGGTCACGGGTGATTTTCTGTTCATTTATATTTGGTTTATATATCTGCTGTGTGGAATGCATTCAATGTGACAATAACATTAAATTTGCTTTGGTTCCGCTGGCCTGAGCATGCTTCACCTTTTTCCTTTCTGCTGCAGGGTACGCCAGTATGTAATGCTGGACATGAGTGGCTGGATGCTTTATTGCACAGGCATTGCGTGGACTTTGGGTGCAAATGAAAGGGTCATTTCAGACATGTGGAATGGACACGGCAGTGTTGGCGTGAGATGGAAGCAGATCTTTGGCAGCAGAGTTGAAGGAGCATTGAATCACGGTTGTCCCTGGTGCCCCTGCCTCCCTGCAGGTTATCGAGGTCTGTCTCCACACCCTAAGTGATCTCTTCACCATGCTCCTCTTCTGACTCACGACTGGATTCATCATTCATCATCTATGGCCTGTGCAACTGCCTCAAGATCCTCTTCCTCCAGTGGGTGCTCCCTTGCCAGTGCCAGATTGTGGAGAGCGCAGCATGCAACCACTACCAGTGACACCCACTCTGGGGGGTATTGTAGTGCACTCCCTGAACAGTCCAGGCATTGGAAGCGCATCTTGAGAAGATCTATGGTCCTCTCTACCACAGCCCTCATGGAGGCATGGCTCCTGTTGTACCACTGCTCCGCCTCTGTTCTTGGGTGGCTGAGAGGCGCCATGAGTCACCTTCTGAGGGGATAGCCGTTGTCACCCAGCAGCCATCCATCCAGACGGGCTGGAGCACTGAAGAGCCTCAGCACCTGGGAGTGTCTCAGGATGTAAGCATGGGAGCTGCCTGAGAACCTTGCGCAGACTTGCAGCATCTGCATCCTGTGGTCACACACTATCTGCAAGTTTATGGAGTGGAATCTCTTCCTGTTGATGAAGACACCTGGCTGACCCGCTGGGGCCTTGATGGCCACATGTGTGTAGTCGACGGTACCCTGGATGCAGGGGAACCCAGCAATCGCTGCAAAGCCACTGGCTCGCTCAGCCTGGCTGGCCTAATCCATACAGTAAAGAATGAAGATCAGTACCTGCCTGAACAGAGCATCTGTACCAGCTTCACGCAACTGTGGACAGCTGACTGGGAGACTCCACATAGATACCCCACTGAGCCCTGGAAAGAGCTGGAGGCATAGAAGTTGAGGGCTGCTGTGACCCTCAGTGCCATTGTCATGGGGTTCCACCCAAACAGTTGGAGCTGATCTCAGGCCCAATCATCTGACAAATGGAGGTCATAGTCTCCCTTGAGAGGTGGAGCCTCCTTCAGCTTTGCACCTCGGACATACTGAGGTAGCTGCATCGCCGCCTGTATACCCTGCATCTTCTGAGGTCCCTTCCACCCAGGACTTCCTGCTGACCCTGTGCCCCTTGTGCCTGCGCCTCTCCTTCCACAGGTCCCTCCCCTGGAAGCTGCATCGGGACACCTGGCCTCCTCTCCCTTCTGCCCCTCTCTTCCTCCTTAGAGGAGGTGCCTCCAGCAGAGTCCACAGTCCCCATTACCAGGGTAAGGGAAGGCTGTCTGATACCTGGAAGAGTCGACATGGTCTGAATCCTCAGGGGATCTTGGAGAAACCAATGAGTCCTGAAATGAAGCCTGGAAATGTTAACAATGAAGCCCCGAACAGAGATGAAGCTGCCAAGTATCAATAAGCAACCAGCAGCAAACTGACTCCAAAACTCCTCACTGCTCTCACTGGCAATGCAGCTGACCCTTTTTATCCCGCCCTTGGAGGAGGTTTAGCAAATTGTCGGCTGCCTACCATCTCGTTTTGCCCATGTGACAAGCGCGAAATCGCACGTGTAATGTAAAATCCAGTTTAAATGCCTTTTTAATGGCCTTAACTGGCCTCGTAATTGATGGCCGGCGCGGCTCCAATTCCCATGCCTGCCCGCCGACCTAAATATTGGGCGGTGAAGTCGGGACGCTAACCCGACATCATCACGTGCTATTTTACCCTCGAGCGGGCCGGGCATGCGCCCGCCCACTCAGTGAAAAATTGTGCCCAAGGACTGCCCCAAGAGTAAAGCACAAAAGGAATAATTGGTGCCTTTCTTTTCAAATTAGAGCTGATGAAATAAAAAGCAACCAGGCTGCCTGGGTGGAACAGATGGAAAAGTACGAAGATGAAAACTCGGGGACCTTCCGAAGAATTTATCCTGTTACTGGCTCAGAAAAATATGACAAATTCTTGAAATGCAAACATTCCCTTTTCCAGGAAACTATTGCTTCCAAGGCTCGGGAAGAATGTGCCAGGTAGATTTTATTTGGATTTATGGCAGTCTCCTTTATTTCTAGAATAAACTGGGTATTTCACTAACTAGGCACTATCCCCCCCAGTGCCACTCCAGTGCCCCTCCAATGCCCATTCAGTGCCCTGGCTCTGTCCCTCCACTACTCCTCCACTGCTCCTCTCCCTGTATATTACTTAGGCTCCTGCAGTCAAATTGTTTTGTTCGAAAGAGAATACTGGGTTCCTTGAATGGCTCGGTTGCTAAATGTGCCACCTGACCTGGAACTAAACCATACAGACTAGGCAGGTTTGCAAATGAATTTGTGTTCTGTACTAAGTTAGCTGAACTTGGCTAAGGCAGAGCTGGTGACACTGCCATTAACCAAAGTTTTCTTGTATTGGGAAAAAAGGGAAAAACTTAACAAGAATTCCTGCCTCCAAAAGCATGGGACTGTGGATATCGGATGAGTGCAAGACTCGGCTGTGTTCTGATGCTCTGTCCCTCCCAATATAGGGTGATTGCCCATGCCCAGGGTAAGAAGGGCCACTCCTTTCAGGACAGGAGGGGAGAAAACTGCAGGGTTGTGGTGGGAAAATATTCTTACCGAGCAATTCTCACCCCTTGACTCTAGGCAGATGCGCCAGGAGATCCGGCAGAAGCAGGAGCAGAAGGAATTACTGCTGAAAGGGCGGAAATACCCAGAGAAGAACCTGCGGGGAGAGTCCCAGAACCAGAAGAATCCCTCGTCCGCAGTCTTGATGAAGCAGAAGCCCTCAACACCTCCACCTTCAGTTCCTGTAACTACTTCACTTTCCTTAATCTGCTATTTTGTTTTAAGACAAAAATTAATTCACTAATAAACCACACTGGGTGTCAGCAGTAGTTCAGTAGATTGGGCCCTTATCTTTGAGTCAAGATATTAGGGATCAAATCCCACTCTAGAGATTTGAGCACAAAAATCCAGACGATACTCCCAGTGCTGCACTGTCAGAGGTGCCATCTTTTGGATGAGGTGTTAAACTAAACATCTGTTCTCTCAGGTGGGAATTAGAGGCCCAGTGGAACAGTTGAAGAAGAGTAGGGGAGTTGTTCTACTGCTCTGCCCAATATTTATCCCTCAACCAATATTCCTAAAAAAAAACATATTAATAATGATTATTACATTGCTGTTTGTGGGAGTTTGCTACGTGCAAATTGGTTGCTCTGGTTCCCAAATTACAACAGAGGCAACACTTCAGAAAGTACTTCATTGGATGTATAGTGCTTTGGTGTGTCCTGGGGTTATGAAAGGGGCTATATAAATGCAAGTTCTACCTTTCATCATCCAAGGTGCACCAAGATTATTAAACTGAACTGAATTTATTAAGTAAAATGCTGGATTGTGCTCCACATTAAAGATTAACCTTCAGAACCTGGGCTCAAATTGTACCCAGACTGGTAAAGTCTTTTTTGTCTGCTGTGAGTTGAATTTTGGCAGTCCTATCCAAGTATTCCTGGCTGCAGGTTCAAAGTAGGAAACCGCTGCTGCACACTATGGGCCTCAGAGAGTTGTTGGTGTGGTGAACAGAATGTGTCCTACTGTTGATGCACGGGAGTTGGGTGAGAGGCAGATGATATGACCAGGGATGTGTGGAGGGAGCTTTCCTCTGTATCTAAGCTTCCAGTAATTTATCCTGATCCTGGGTTTCAAAGATGGAAAGTGTTCTATTCTCCAACTTTAAGTTTTGATTTTTAACTCGCTCCTGTCTGTCAAGGGCCAGTTAAATTGAAATGAGGGACTTACCCAGCTCTTTCACAGCCTGTTCTGGGCTTCCAAAATGCTAAACTGCAGGTAGCAAAGGCACCTGCCTAAAGCCAGCAAGGACCTCTTTAAATAAAAAAATGCTAAAAAATGCTGGGGCCTGATCTATTAATTCAATCTTAAGCCTGCGTGGGGAAGATCATTGATGGCTTCTTCACCAGGATCGAATCTGCCAGGACCAAGAGAGGGTCAACTTTTCAAAACATTATTTTTAAAAATTCATTCCTCAGCTGCGAGCATTGCAGGCAAGGTGAGCACTTATTGCCCACCTCTAATTGCCCTTGAGAAGGTGATGGTGGTGGTGAGCTGCCTTCTTGAGCTACTGCAGCCCATCTGGTGCAGGTACACCCACAGTACTATTAGGAAGGGAGTTCCAGGATTTTGACCCATTGACAGTGAAGGAATGGTGATATAGTTTCCACATCAGGATAATGTTTGACTTGGAGGTGAACTTACAGGCTGGTTGGGGGCGGGGGAGTGGTGAAGGGGGTGGGGGCGTGTCTATTGTAATGGGGTGGGCTGATCGGGAAGGTAGGAGACTTCTACATTAGCCTGTACTGGACAGAAGGTGCTGGAGAGGGTTGAAGGGTGACCATGGGGAGGACAAAAGTGATTCCCACCCATGGGGGTGGAAGGCATGGGTGACAGAGGGAGGGGAAAAGAGTGCACCTTGAAGGTTATGATGACCATGGCTGCAAGCTACTATGCAGAGGCTCCTGGTTGAGATCTCAAATACTGCATGGGAGCTGGGTCATCGGGCACGGGCAGAGATGCAGGTCAGCTCAGCTGGACAACTGAACGGGAACCCCAGCATGTAGTATTTGCAATGCTTGGGCCTTGAGACAGTTAAGAGTGTGAAGGGCAAAGGCTCAACGTGCATGGGAGACTTCTTGCACATGGTTCACAAGGCCCCTGGCAAAGTCCTTTGCCTTCCTGCAGATGCCTGATTCCGGGGCACGTGGGGTGTCCCTCAGAAAATGTTGGGAGTTGCTGCTGCACAGGCTTAAGGACTATCGCAACTAAACCGTATCTGACATGATCAAAGTGCAAGCGAGCTGTATTTACAAAAGTGTGATATGTGTAACAATCATAGTGCACCCATGCACTTGTGAAATCAGAACTTCTTAATTTTTCTTTTCCTACCACTTCTCTAGGTGCTCCCCTGACATCTGCAGCAGGGGTGGAAGCAGCCTGCTGACTAGTTAGTCCTGTTACCTTGGCAGCCGTCCTCTGGAGACCCAAGTCTGCAGGGCCCAGCTCACTTTAGCTGCCCTGCTGTGGGGCAGCTGCTCTCTCTCTGGTCACTGAGGACGAAGCTGAATCGGTCGCAGGCAAGGGGGATCTGGAAGGACCAGCCACCCTCGAAGAGTCCTGAGTGGAGGTCCCAGGGTGTCCAACTGCTGCTCCTCCTCCCTTTGGGTGCCTGAGGGCCCCTACTAATTTCCTGAAGGGAAGGGGCATCTGAAGAGAGGTAAAGGTGCCCCATCCCCCTCTCATGTAGCCACTGCAGAAGCTTACCCGTGGCTGCAGCAATGGAGGGCAGGTCTGGGCGCATCTCCATCTGAATCTGCTGGACCAGCTACTCCATGGAATCTGCCACCCTCCCTTTATGCATGCGCAGGTCAGCACCGCTTTATCAGCCAACGGGTACATGGACTCCTCCTCCTTGCATGCCACTCTGTTGGGAGCCTCCAAAATTTCTGCCTGATTTTCCCTGTCTCTTGCTGCCTCTCCAGCATCTCTCCTCAAAGTGCTGGTGAGCTTGGATGGCCCTGCCTCCTCCTGCTGTGGACACATGTCCGTGCAATGATGACCAGAATGTGAGGCCTCTCCTAAACTAGATCGAATACTCATTGAGGCGTGTGTCTGTGGGCTGGTGGAGGGTGCAGGTGTCTGCTCTGACACCTGTACAGGTGCACTTTCTGCCTCTGTGATGTCCTCACTCCTCTCTGGGCTTGTCAGAGTGCTGGACAGGTCTTCTTCACTTTCAGGCCTTGCCTCCTTCCCGGTGACACCTGTAAGTGAGAGAGGAGAGAGCGAGTGACTGCATGAGCTACTTCCAACATGGAGGAATGCTTGACCCTTCGGTTTCTATGACTTGCATGAATCCTTACTGGATGGAGGCCGCAAGCCAATCTCTCCATCTCCGCAGGATCTTCCCAGCTCCACCCCTGCCAGCTGGGCTGCCTGCTCCTTGAAGTCGGTGAGGTCTTTCAAGTGTGGCTGACCCCCTCCCGTCTTCTCCCTCTCTCTCTCTGATTATGGCTTAACTTCTCCTATGCAAACAGGGAAGATGGGTTGAGAGCAATTGGGTTTCATGTATCTGTCTCATGCTTCCAGTCTTATAAATAACCCACTGGATTGTGTGCCACGTGACTGATGGCACTGCAGGTTATCCAGCAGGGTTCTGTGGCACCATCCTCCAGGGTGGTGAGCCCATGCAGATATAAGGATAAGACTCAGAGAGGCATGCCGTTGAGTGTGGAAGGATCAGGGACCCACAGTAGCATCTCCACCTGCAGAGTAGATGGACTGCAATGGGTCTATGAGGCATCAACTTATAAGGTTGCCACTGAGGCCGGTGTCCTCTGTACCATTAAATGAGGTGAGTGTGAGCAGTTGAGGATTCACTTAGATAAAAACAAAAAACTGCGGATGCTGGAAAGCCAAAACAAAAACAGAGAAGGAAAGAGCTGACCCCCTGCTGGGTTCATCTCGCTGCTCAGCCTCCTCCTCCCTTCCTGTGGATAGAAGATGTTCCTCCTGAGGCCCACTTCATTGAATAGGATGCCCAGGGAGGCATCGTTGAATTTGGGCGGCCGAGGTCCCCATCCTCTTCAGGCCACTTCCTCCCTCAACCTTGTGCAGATGCTGTCTGCGCACGTTTCAAATATGTCGCCCGGATATGAAGGCAGGGCACGCACCATCCAGCCCACCCTGTCACACGATACGCCGGGAAACCCCCGACTGCGTAATTATTGCGGCCGGTGTTGCACAATACCGTGCAAATTCCCGGCAGCCACCACGGTGGGAAACACTCCCATCCCCACCCCCACCCTGGAAGGGAAAATTCTTCCACCAGTCTTTTCCTGTCTCGTCCTTCCTCCCAACATCTCATCTCTCCCTTTTCCTGGAATCCTGTGCCAGGGGCCACACCCCTGGATCCCTGCCAACTGTCACCTGATTCCAACAGCCGGGCAGCTTCCTCCTGGAGCAGGAGAATATTTATTGCGGCAAAAAACACAGTCGCTAATTTGAGAACAGCAAGATCCCACAAACATCAACAAGGTAATTAGCAAGTAACCCGCATTTTTTCTTGTGGTATTGGTTGAGGGATAAATATTCTGCCACTTCCAGTCCGCATTTCCTGCCCCTGAGTTAAAATCAGGCTCAAATTTCCTATCTTCTACTTGAATCAGCTCGGCGGGAGGGGGAGAGAAATGAAATTTGATAATAAATTCAAGTAGCCCAGTGTTCCAAGCAACTTTTTTAGACCAGGGTCAGTTTTATTTTAATTTGCTAATTGGCTAATGATTCAACTTTGATTTTGGGGGATTTCAAAGCAGTTCCCTAAAGATGGTCAAAGGACAGTCATACATCCTGCAATCTAGGCTACAGGAGGGAAAAAGTCAGCAGGGTTTCTATCTCCTCATGGCTAGTTAGCGACTTCTGGTTGAAGATATTACAAGCCTTTGTGTGTACATGCGTGCGGTGAGCAAAAGATGAGGCCTGTGACTGTCGATCAGCCAGTTGACATTCATTTACCAGGTTCACTTGTGAAGAAAGGGCAATTCAGTGAGGTGTCTGAAGGGCCAGCAATGCCCTTTTTTCCTGCAGCAGAAGCAGGGAGAATTTTGTGTGTTTGATCAGGTTGAGCTGAGGAAAAGAGGATGAATGCTACACAATAAATCCTTGTGATCACAGAATCATATAGTGATACAGCACTGAGGAGGCTATTTGGCCTGTCGTGCCTGTGCCAGTTCTTTGGAAGAATTATCCAATTAGAACTGTTGAAAGACCAGAAGCAGTATTATCCTTGCATTAATAACCTTAAATTCCTGAGATAAATATAACTGTTTTCCCTTTCTCTCCCCTGATATTATTGTAGTAAATCTCCTCTGTACCTTCTCCAAGACCTTGACATTCTTCCTTGATGGAAGAACTAATGATGTTGAACATTTCTCACACTATAAAGTTTTACAGAGTTCATCCAGCAGTGGCAGTGGCAGCTTGTAATTATTAATTTTTGAAAAAAGAAATCCACCTTTAAAACTACATTTTTTTTCTTCTCAGACCAGCCTAGTTCCAGAAACAGAGACCAGTCCAACCCAGGGAACAAGCGAGACTGAGAAGGAGAACGTGGAGAAGAGTGGTAAAATACCTCCAGTTGATCCAGTACTGAATGTCATGGAGCAAGTTCATGGACTCTGTGTGCCAATCACGGCCAGCACTCAGAGTGTCTCAGAAAACTACAGCCATGCCCAAACACAAGCAAAGGAATTGGACCAGAACCAGGATCAATTACAAGACTGGGCCAAGTCTGAAACAGAGGCAATTGATGAGCCTCAGCCCGAGACCCCACCAGAGGCTCAACAAGAGGTTCAACAAGAGCCCCGAACTCAGCCAGATTCTCAGCCTGAGCATTACGTCCAGACAATGGTTCTAGAGGACAGTCAGGGCAAGGCTTGGTCAGACTTCAAGGACCAGATTCAGCCAGCTGTTCAGGAGCAAGTACAGCAGGAAACCCAGAATCAGGCTCAAACAGAGACTCTAGGTCAGGCTCCAACAGGACCCCTGAACCAGGCTCTTCAGGAGGCACAGGACCAGGTTCAAACAGATGCCAGTGACCAGACCCAGGAGAAGGTTCAGCTACAGACCCGAGAACAGGCTCAGCAGGAGGCCCAGGAGCAGGTTCAGACAGAGACCTGGTATCAGGTTCAGACAGAGACTTGGGACCAGGCTCAACAGGAGGTTCAGCACAAAGCTCAGGACCAGGTTCAGTCAAAGGACTGGGACCAGGAGCAGGCTCAGCAGGATGCCTGGGACCAGGCTCAGCCACAGGGCGTGGACCAAGATCAGTCAGAGTCTTGGGACCAGGCACAACAGGAGACATGGAACCAGGCCCAAGCAGAGGCCTGGGCCCAGGCCCAACCACATGCCTGGGACCAGGCTCAGCCAGAGGCACATACAGAGATGCAGCCAGAGGCCCAGATACTGAGCAGTGAGTCACTAGATATACAACCAGAGGTCAAGTCATATGCACAAACCGAACCAGAAGCCCACATCCAACCAGAGACCCAGACAGAAAACCAGTTCCAGAGAGTAGACAATATCCATACAGGGATCATAGAAGAGGCCCAGGAATGGATCCAGTTTATACCCAATTCATCTCTGGAGAATGCAACCTGTGTAAGTATAGAGGATATTTCACCAAGGTTTTTTTTCCATGCTGGTTTGATACATCTGGGTGGCTTGCTAGGCCATTTCAAAGGGCAGTTAAGAGCCAATCACATCACTATTGGGTCTGGAGTCTTGTGTAGGCCAGATTGGATAAGGGCAGCAGATTTCTTTCCCTGAAGACCATTAGTGAACCAGATGGGTTTTTAATCCCAATCCAGTCGTTTCATGATTGAATATTGTGTCGAGTTATAGTCATCACACTTTTGAAAAGATTTGAATATCCTCGAGATGGTGCAGAGAGGGATTTACCAGGATGGTTCCAAGGATGAGGGATTTTAGCTACAGAGTTAGGTTGGAGAAGCTGAGGTTATTCTCCTTGGACAAAGGAGATTGAGGGGAGATCAGATAGAGGTGTGCAAAATTATGACAGGTTTGGATAAGGTAGACAAGGAAAAACTGTTCCAATTAGCTGGTAGTACAAGGACCAGAGGACACAGACTTAAGGTTTTGGGCAAGAGATGCAGGGAGGATGTTTTTTGACACCACAAGTATTCATGACCTGGAACTCGCAGCCTACAAGGGTGGTGGAAATGGAGATGATGAATGATTTGAGAAGGAAATTGGATGGGTACTTAAGGGAAATAAACTTGCAGAGCTAACAGGAAAGAGCAAGAGGAATGGGAACTGACTGGATTGTTTTACAGACAGCTGGCATAGATTTGATGGGCTGAATGGCCTCCTTCTGTAAGTGGCTCCCTCAATTATTAGTGAGACTAGCATTTTATTTCAGGTCTATGAGCTGTGTTTTCATTTTCTACATGGTTTGACTTTTCAGCAGTGAAACAAGCTTATACGTCAAGTGATAAATGATAAAATAATGAATGGAAACAGAAATGCTGGGAAACACTCAGTGGAGAGAGAGAGAAATACTTTCATTTAAAGTTATGGTGAAACCCTAATTCTGTTCTTGTCCTGTCTCTGTGGGTGCTGCCAGACCTGGTGCAAGTTTTGAGGGGGGGTTTATTTCAGATTTCCAGCATGCACGATATTTTCCTTTTGCAGGAGTAGGGAATGGTATCTTTCAACATTGGGCAACTTATCACCTTGTAATCCACCAAATATTCCATTTCTAGCTGCAATACTGGCTTTCACTTCCTGGCAAAACCAAACTAATTTAACCTGATCATTTGGTCTGAAACTGTTTTTCTGTCAGCAGCAAATTATCCTTCACAAATCCCTGCCATATTATCAGTGTTATTTGGGGTCAGTGGAGGGTAGGAATGTGTTAGGGAGAGTGAGTTGTCGCTTGCCAAGAAAGATTGAACAGACTGGGGCTCTTTTCTCTCAAAAATAGAAGACCTGAAGGGTGACTTGCTAGATTATAAAAGTGTTTAATAGGGTGGAAAAAATGTTTCCACTTATGGATGAGGCCAAAGCCAGAGGATACAAATAAAAGATAGTCACTAATAAATCGAATAAGGAATCCTGGAGAAACCTGCTTACTCAGAAAGTGGTGAGAATGTGGAACTCACTACCACAAGGAGCAGGTGAGACAAATAGCATAGGTGCGTTTAAGGGGAAGTTGCATATGATATAAAGATATCACATTACATAGAGTTTACAGCACAGAAACAGACCATTCGGCCCGACTGGTCATTGCTGGTGTTTTATGTCCCGCATGAGCCTCCTCCCACTTCTCCGGTGTTGCCAAGGGAGAGACTGCTCCTTCAAGATTGCAGCAGTGACCACATTTCATGGTTTGTCGTTGCTATTCTTTGCAATAAACAGGTTGATACCCACAGGACACAAGTAATAAACTGGCTTCCTGAAACCATGACTTAAGTACTGACAGAAGCCAAAAGCCCTATGCAGGCCTACGGCACACAACCTGGGTTCCATCTCTGACATACATGTGACAGAAAGGTACAAAACTTCAATATTAATTGTGATAGAAACTTGGGTAGGAGATGGTCTGCATAAACATGCATGTGGTTAGACGCCAAAAACATCCAGAACACACACCCTTCCAAAGAATGGCTGAATGTATAGCAGTAGTATGATTATTTTTTATTATTAGGGTTGAAAGAAAACAAAAGGATTTAGAATAAGTTTGTGGAACTAAGCTTGAATCCCAGGCAGGAAGAAGAATTTTCTGGAGCGGTTTGATATACCACAGCCCCTTCTGTGAATCCCTCAGCATTGCGACACCTTCAGAGATGACTGTGATCCTGATGAGCTCCATTTTCTGACCTAGTTTTAACTGACTGTGAGGAAATGTTTTCACTTATTGTGTTTCTTTGAGAAGAAATGATGCATTTTGATGGGACGTTTTCTGTACGTTTTCTGTACGTTTGCAGATATCCAGGAGCCTATGGCCTCTCTTGCTCCCTGATCATCAAAACACCCAAAATTCCTCTCCATTGAGGAAAATCTAAAGCTCCACGGCCGGATAATTAGATATTGGATCTTCCTACAGATTCTGTTAGCTATTTTGATGTGATTCCAGTAGAGGTTCCAATCCAGCCGGAATATTTCCTCGCAATATACTGGCAATTTATTTTTTAAAAATTTAGTGGGATATACTACATGCGTGAGTACTTAGAAAAACACACACTTTGTGCTGAAATGGTTAGGCGAGGTAGGCTGAGTGGAAGTTTGTGTGGAATATAAGCACTGGTATAGATTAGTTGGTCTGAATGGCTTGCTTCTGTGTGGTAAATTCAATGTAACAATATAACATCTACCATGAATGAGTCAGTATTTAATGCAGTAATTCCCTATCAGTGTAATTTAATTTTTTGGAGTTGGGGCAGAGGGAAAAAGAGGTACTCAACTGCTTCTGCCCCTCTATTTTCCATCTCATATTGTGAAGAAGAATTCGTGCCACAAACTAAATGAAAGAAAACTTTAATTTACAAAAGTATAATGGGGGAATATACTGGAAAAGTTGGAGTTGTTCTCCTCCAAGTAAAGAAGAGTAACAGGAGATTTAATAGAAGTGTTTAAAATCATGAAAGGTTTAGATAAGAGGAAATAGAGTTGTTTCCAATGCCTGAAGGGTGAATAACCAGATTTAAGGGGACTGCAAAATAACCAAAGGCGATATGAGGGTAAGCCTTTTTATGCAATGCGTGGTTAGAATTTGGATTGCACTGGCTGATAGACTGGTGGATACAGATTCAATAGTAGCTTTCAAAAGGGAATTAGATAAATATTTGAAGAGAAAAAATTGCTGGGATATGTGGGAAGAGTCAGGGAGTGGGACTAACTGGATTTCTCTTTGAAAAGGCTGGTGCAGACTTAATGGGCTGAATGGCTTGCTTCTGTGCTGTATTATTCTATGATTCAATGATAAGAGAGTCTAGTGGTCACTGATCAGCATGTCACTCTCCTAAACAGACCAAGGACTGTCAAGAGAATTCCCATATTTGATCTGTACTCTGCACTGATTTAACCAATCCTCAGTCAGACTAGTACAAGTGACTATGGGTAAACAAGGATCAAGCTCGACCAGGATCCTAGTCTCAATCATTCAGTGGGATCAACTGGTCGATGTGTATTATGTGATCAACTGGTCGATGTGTATTTATATGATGCATATGAACATGCTTGAGCAGTGTGGACTAATATTAAACCTAATTGTACGTGTTTGTAAATACAATGGTCTTTTTTGTGTGAGGTACAGGGATGTGTTGTATCTCTACAGACTAGGATACTGTTGTGTAATGTATTTGTCACGTTACTTGTAATCCAGGTGTCGCTGGGTACTAAGCAATGATTTTGATGTAAAGCTATTCACTCTGTTACACCCTTTGGTGCAGTTATAGCAAGGAGGTTTCCATGGTTAAGCTGGTAGTCATCGATGATGTGTGTTAAGTTTGATAACGTTGAAGCCAAGTCTGCTCCCAACTCCGTCACCTTCTTACCTCGGTCCTGATGATAACTTCAAATGTTTTACTTTTCCATCAGATCCTTGAAGAACTGGACACCCAGAGCATGACATCACTTGTCAAAGAGGAGGAGCCCAAGGACACATGCAGCATTAAGTCAGTAAAAAGCATAGAACAGATTGGGAGTTCAAGCCAATTCCAACCAGACTTCCAGGTCTATCTGAAGACCCAGTTCCATTTCCAGACCCAAACCCAACCTGAGACCCAGATCCTTCTAAAAGAGGGTCACAAAGTCAGGAAAGACACTGTAGGCAGTCACCACTTTACATCACAGATGATCAAGAAGGTGTCTATGGCTCTGAAACGCAATCGCAATCAGGTGTCCCCCCCAAGTGATGTAAATTACTTTGTGCAGACTGATGCCACAGAGACTTTAATCAAAAGTCCCAATATGATGGAGGAGATTCCCAACCCATCTGGAAATCAACACAATTCCAATTGCATCTGTTGGAAACGGAATGCGAGTAAGTGCAACAAAAAAATTGTATGTTTTTTTGAACTGAAAATAAATGGAATTTCAACTTTTGAAAGATTCATTAGAAAAGGGTCAACAAAATATTGTAGATTAGTGGGTCTGTTGGCGCCTGAACTGCCCAGTTAGGACTGAAAAAAATAAGAAGATCCCAAGCTTTGATCCCCAGGTGGATAGCAGGCCCCAGTACAAGGACACAAATGGGATTTTAATTCATGGGTGGCAAGCATGTGAGAGGGGCCCATATGATGTTTCCTGTAAGAAACCCCAGTGATTTTAACAGTCAGGCCTCATTAATATTTTAGATAAAAAAAAACTGCGGATGCTGGAAATCCAAAACAAAAACAGAATTACCTGGAAAAACTCAGCAGGTCTGGCAGCATCGGCGGAGAAGAAAAGAGTTGACGTTTTGAGTCCTCATGACCCTTCAACAGGGTGACTCCAAGGAGAGGGGTGAAATATAAGCTGGTTTAAGGTGCGGGGGGGGTTTGGGTGGGGTTGGGTGGGGTGGGGGGGGAGTGGGTGGGGTGGTGGGGGGTGGGGTGGGGGTGGGTGGTGGGGGTGGTGGTCGTAGGGACAAGCAAGCTGTGATAGGAGCAGATAATCAAAAGATGTCATAGACAAAAGAACAAAAGAACACAGAGGTGTTGAAGTTGGTGATATTATCTAAACAAATGTGCTAATTAAGAATGGATGGAAGGACACTCAAGGTACAGCTCTAGTGGGGGTGGGTGGGGGGGCATAAAAAATTTAAAAATAATGGAAATAGGTGGGAAAAGAAAAATCTATATAAATTATTGGAAAAAACAAAAGGAAGGGGGAAGAAACAGAAAGGGGGTGGGGATGGAGGAGGGAGTTCAAGATCTAAAGTTGTTGAATTCAATATTCAGTCCGGAAGGCTGTAAAGTGCCTAGTCGGAAGATATTTTGTCAGCCAGCTGCCTGCTTAAGGAAACAGAAAAATTAGTGGGTAAATAAGAACATAAGAAATAGGTGTAGGAGTAGGCCACATGGCCCATCGAGCCTGCTCTGCCATTCAATAAGATCATAACTGAACTTCTACATCAACGTAACTTTCCCATTCTAGCCCCATACTCCTAGAATTCCATCGTGACCAAAAATCTATTGATCTCAGTCTTGAAGATACTTAACGACTGAGCTTACACAACTCTTGAGGGTAGAGAATTCCAAAGATTTACAACACTGAGTGAAAAAAATTCTCCTCATCTCAGTCCTAAACAGCCAATCCCTTATCCTGAGACTGTGACCCCTACTTCTAGACTCTCCAGCCAGTGGGAAATAGTCTCTCAGCATCCACCCTGTTCAACCCTCTGAGAATTTTGTACATTCCCAGGAGCTAACCTCTCATTCTTCTAAACACTTAAGTACATACGTTCTCCATTTACAGTAATTCTTACATTAACATACCAGTGATAACTCTGATTTTTCTTCCAGGTTTAGCTTTACATCTGTGAATGCAAGTTATCATTGTCATGAAAGAATTTTTCTTCTTCTCTGTGCATTATCTCTGGTCCTGTACAACTGCTCATGATACTTTGCGGCTCCTAAAACACATTGCCCCCTGTGTTGTAGGTATAGCAATGGGAGATGAAGCATTATGTTAGTAGCAATAGGGTTGGCAACTCTGGTCGTACTCCTGGAGACTTCATCACATGACTTATTGCCTCTGATCACCCTGTCCCCACATTCCCACCATTGGTAACCCGATATGTCCATCTGCAACAATTTCCTGCACCAATCAGAATGTGCATCAACGCCTCATTACCTAATTGGATGAGACTTCACTGTCAATCAAATTACCTTTATTCTCACATCTGATATATTCTCACCAGAGACTGGTGAGAATGTGGGTCTGGCTACCAACAGAGAAGCTGAGGCAAATAAAATAAATTTATTTAAGGGAAATTACGTAAGCACACGAAGAAGAAAGGATTAAAAGGATATGCTGATAGGGTGATTCAGAGGGATGGAAGAAGGTTGGTGTGAAGCTAATTGGGCTAAGTGTCCTGATTCTGTGCCAATCTCTTGCTATAACATCAGTGGAAGTTCTTACAAAGTAAGGTGAGAAATGACAGAAGCCTCCTTGGAGGTTCCAGCTGCAGATGTCAGTGATGGATTTATAGTCTGAATTTCACAGATTCATGGTGATTATTTCATCTTGCTGTTCAATTATGTGAATGAACCACATTCTGCCACTAAAGCAAAAGCAAAATACTGTAGATGTTGGAGATCTGAAATAAAAACAGAAAATGCTGGAACAACTCAGCAGGTCTGGCAGCACCTGTAGAGAGAGAAACAGTTAACATTTCGAGTTCAAAATGATTCTTCTTCAGCTATGACAAAGAGTCATATTGGTCTCGAAATGTTAATGCTTTCCTGAAGCATGGATTTAGGCACTGTGTTGGGAATGGAGAAAAGGGAGTTTGCTCTGCTGACCTGTGCTAAATTTTAATGTGTATATGTGGCAGCCTTCTGTCTGATTAGATGATGGTTTGCGCTGTGGTCAACTTTGTGCCAAACATTGCCTAGTGTGGCACAGGAGCCTTACTCTGACATGGCAGTCTCTGCCACATTTGCTGCAGATGAAGATTTTAATAAAACTTTGTAAAGAGAGAAGAATTAGATTCTCAACTCCTTTAAGCAACTAGAATTTGCTTGTGCCACAGATAGAATCTTCAGCATGGGCCGATTACTTAATGATGACTCAAAATCCTGCTTCACGAACCATCATCGCACGCTGCAGAAAAAACAAGTTAATGAAATGTTTCACAGCACGTTTGTCAATCCAGAAAAGGTAATCGAGGACAAGAGCAGACAGAATCTTTGTGTTGTGTCCTTTAAGGCCCCCACAATGCAGCGCCTTGGCTGTGCCCATTTCACCAAACAAACGTTAAGACGGAAAGATCTAAACAACATTGGCAGGTAAATGCGCTGCTGATCTTTTGCATTCGTAATTGGTTTTCATAATCTCTTAATGACAGTGCCCTGCCTGCCACATTGTGAAGAGCCCTGCTGGAACATGCACTGTCTAGACACTGGGTGAGAATAAGAATGGATTTGGTTATGATGCATCTATAGTCCAATAGGCTATTGATACGAACCTCACACATGAACCTGGGCATCAGGTGAATTAGAATGATGCCGATGGAATTGCATCCTAGCCAGAGTTAGTGGATTCAGAACAAGATGTGAGAACATTGTGGGTATGGGTGCTTGAGTGTGAATGTCGGTGTGTGTGTGTATTTGAGAGAGTGAATGTGTGCGTGTGTATGTGAGAGACTGAATATGTGTGTGAATATGAGAGTGTGAGTGTGTATGTGAGAGTGTGAATGTGTTGTGTGTGTATGTAATTGTGTGAATGCGTTGTGAGTGTGAATGCGTTGTGAGTGTGAATGCGTTGTGAGTGTGAATGCGTTGAGTGTGAATGCGTTGTGAGTGTGAATGCGTTGTGAGTGTGAATGCGTTGTGAGTGTGAATGCGTTGTGAGTGTGAATGCGTTGTGAGTGTGAATGCGTTGTGAGTGTGAATGCGTTGTGAGTGTGAATGCGTTGTGAGTGTGAATGCGTTGTGAGAGTGTGTATGTGAGTGTGAATGTGGTGAGTGTGTGTATGTGAGTGTGAATGTGGTGAGTGTGTGTATGTGAGTGTGAACGTGTTGTGAGTGTGTGTATGTGAGTGTGAACGTGTTGTGAGTGTGTGTATGTGAGTGTGAACGTGTTGTGAGTGTGTGTATGTGAGTGTGAACGTGTTGAGTGTGTGTATGTGAGTGTGAACGTGTTGTGAGTGTGTGTATGTGAGTGTGAACGTGTTGTGAGTGTGTGTATGTGAGTGTGAACGTGTTGCGTGCGTGTACGTATGCGAGAGTGCGAACGTGTTGCGTGCGTGTGCGTATGCGAGAGTGCGAACGTGTTGCGTGCGTGTGCGTATGCGAGAGTGCGAACGTGTTGCGTGCGTGTACCTATGCGAGAGTGCGAACGTGTTGCGTGCGTGTACGTATGCGAGAGTGCGAACGTGTTGCGTGCGTGTACGTATGCGAGAGTGCGAACGTGTTGCGTGCGTGTACGTATGCGAGAGTGCGAACGTGTTGCGTGTGTGTGTACGTATGCAAGAGTGCGAACGTGTTGCGTGTGTGTGTACGTATGCGAGAGTGTGAACGTGTGTGTGTGTGTGTGTGTGTGTACGTATGCGAGAGTGTGAACGTGTTGCGTGTGTACGTATGCGAGAGTGTGAACGTGTTGCGTGTGTGTACGTATGCGAGAGTGTGAACGTGTTGCGTGTGTGTACGTATGCGAGAGTGTGAACGTGTTGCGTGTGTGTACGTATGCGAGAGTGTGAACGTGTTGTGTGTGTGTGTGTACGTATGCGAGAGTGTGAACATGTGTGTGTGTGTGTGTGTATGTATGCGAGAGTGTGAACGTGTTGTGTGCGTGTACGTAGGCGAGAGTGTGAACGTGTTGTGTGCGTGTACGTATGCGAGAGTGTGAACGTGTTGTGTGTGTGCGTGTACGTATGCGAGAGTGTGAACGTGTTGTGTGTGTGCGTGTACGTATGCGAGAGTGTGAACGTGTTGTGTGTGTGCGTGTACGTATGCGAGAGTGTGAACGTGTTGTGTGTGTGCGTGTACGTATGCGAGAGTGTGAACGTGTTGTGTGTGTGCCTGTACGTATGCGAGAGTGTGAACGTGTTTGTGTGCGTGTACGTATGCGAGAGTGTGAACGTGTTGTGTGTGTGCGTGAGAGGATGTGACAAATTGCTTTTCTTGTGTTGCTTGAATCCTTTGGCAAAAAGCAGGTGATTTTGGGCCAGGTGTAGAAATGGGCTTTGCAAAAAGACTTAAAAGGCACCCCAGCCCCTCCCCCTCCCCCACCACCCTTGTTTTACACATAGCTGAGTAGATCCCCCTGTTCTTTGTGACAATGGAAGCTTCCTTTTCTTTCTTTAGGAGATAATCGGACCATTTTGACATTGAACTGCAGGAGATGAACTTCAGCAGTCTATCTATCATCTCTGCAATACTCAGATGCTTCTGCCTTGTACTGCTCCAAACTCCAGAGTGAGCCTCGACAACCTTAAACCCACTGTAACCTCGCTTTAATTTGAAGAGAATGAACTGTATAACGTGTTGATTTAGTAAGTGGAATTTATTAGTCATCTACCCAGCGCTTTTGGAAATGTATCTGTTTACAAAACTTATTAAATATATTTAAAGATTAGAAAATACCACATTGTTACATCAATTTGTTTGTTTGCAAAATATTAAACATTACTCATTTCTGTTCACATCTTCAGCTGCGGGAATGGGGACAGACTCAAATCAGTTTATGTCTCCCTGATGTTCCAATTTACCTTCCCCCTCACATCTGTTTTCTCCTCTCCTCAGCTAAAGTCACTTGCTCATTATGAGCATCGCAGATAACCCTTTGAGACCTCTTTATTACGTGTGAGAACAGACATTGCGTACCAGTGCATTATTCCACTTAAGTTAAGCTACTTCTGCCTACATTTTAAACATCTCCAGGATATGATAACATGCAGTATTAGCACCATTTATTCTGGAATGGCTTCAGAACTGGGAGTGGTGGTGGTATGGTGGTGTGTTACAGTTCTCTCTGGGAGTCCGGTTTGCTGTGGCAACGCAGACTTTTACAAGCATGTTGTAGTCTGGAGCTATGGATAGATATGTATATTTCAAGTTCAGTTTGCGAGCGAGAAACTTGAGTCTCACATTAGTGTTCTGGAGTTAAACAAAGGTAACTACATAGGCATGAAGGCAGGTTTGGCCCTAGTGGACTGGGCAGGAAGACTACAAGGTAGGACAGTTGATGAACAGTGGCAGATATTTAAGGAGATATTCAATTCCTCCCAAGTAAAACATATTCCAAAGAGGAAGAAAGATGGTAAGAGGGGGAAAAAGCATCCATGGCTAAGCAAGGAAGTTAAAGATAACATAAAGGCAAAAAATTAAGGCATACCAAATTGCAAAGATCAGTGGCAGACTGGAAGATTGGGAAACTTTTAAAGATCAACAAAGGGTTACTAAAAAAAATAATAAAAAGAGCAAAGGTAAATTATGAAAGAAAACTAGCGCAAAATGTAAAAACTGATAGCGAAAGCTTCCACAGGTGTATATGTAAGGAAAGAGAGTAGCTAAAGTGAATGTTGGTCCCTTGGAGGATGAGACTGGGGAGTCAGTAGTGGGGAGCGCAGAAATGGCAGAGACGCTTAATCAATATTTTGCCTCAGTTATCACAGTGGTGGACACTACTACCACCCCAATAGTAATAGGTAGTGCAGAGGGTATAGAGAAGGAGGAACTTAGAACAATCACCATCACTAGAGAAAAAGTACTGAGCAAACAATTGGGATTAAAGGGTGACAAGTCCTCAGGACCTGATGGCCTACACCCCAGGGTCTTAAAGGAAGTGGCAGCAGAGATAGTGGATTAATTGGCTATAATATTCCAAAATTCCCTGGATTCTGGAAAGGTTCCAATGGATTGGAAAAATGCTAACAAAACACCCTTATTCAAAAAGGGGGGTTGGCAGAAAGAAATAAACTATAGACCAGTTAGTTTAATGTCTGTCGTCGGGAAATTGTTGGAATCCATTATTAAGGAAGTAGTAATGGGGTATTTGGAAAGTCAAAATGCAATCAGTCGGAATGAGCATGGTTTTATGAAGAGGAAGTTGTGTTTGACTAATTTGCTGGAGTTCTTTGAAGATGTGACAAGCAAAGTGAATAATGGGGATCCTGTAGATGTAGTATATCTGGACTTCCAGAAGGCCTTTGATAAGGTGCTGCACAAAAGATTAATACACAAGATAAGATCACACGAAGTTAGGAGTAATAAATTAGCTTGGATAGAGAATTGGTTAACCAACAGAAAGCAGAGAGTCGGGATAAATGGGTCTTTTTCTGGATGGCAAGCTGTAACTAATGGTGTGCCACAGGGTTCGGTCCTTGGGCCCCAACTATTTACAATCTATATTAATGACTTGGATTCAGGGATAGAAGGTACGATAGCTAAATTTGCAGATGACTCCAACATAAGTTGCAATGAATAAATAAGAAATTTACAAATGGATGTGGACAGATCAGGTGAATGGGCCAAAATTTGGCAGATGGAGTTTAACATGGATAAGTGTGAGGTTATCCATTTTGGTCGGAAGAATAAAAAGGCGACTTATTATTTAAATGGAGAGAAACTTCAGAATGCTTCAGTGCACATGGATCTGGATGTCCTCGTGCATGAATCACTGAAAGCTATTATGCAGGTACAGCAGGTAATAAGGAAGGCAAATGGAATTTTGGCATTTATTGCTAAAGGAATAGACTATAAAAATAGGGAAGTGTTGCTGCAACTGTATGAGGCATTGGTGAGACTGCACCTGGAGCACTGTGCACAGCTTTGGTCCCCTTACATGAGGAAGAATGTAGTTGCACTGGAGGCGGTTCAGAGGAGGTTCACTAGATTGATTACAGAGATGCGGGGCTTGTCCTTTGAGGAGAGATTGAAAAGTTTAGGCCTATACTCGCTAGAGTTTAGAAGGATGAGCGGAGATCTAATTGAGGTATATAAGATGCTAAAGGGAATAGGCAAAGTAGACGGGAAGCGGATGTTTCCCCTTGTGGGGTATTCTAGAACGAGAGGCCATAGTTTTAGGTTAAGGGGTGGTTAGATTTAAAACAGAGATGAGGAAGAATTACTTTGCTCAAAGGGTCATGAATCTGTGGAATTCACTAACTCAGAGTGCAGTGGATGCCGAGACACTGAATAAATTTAAGGAGGAGACAGACAGATTTTTAATTAGTAACGGGTTGAAAGGTTATGGGGAGAGGGCAGGAAATTGCAGTTGAGGCCGAAATGAGATCAGCCATGATCGAATTGAATGGCAGGGCAGGCTCAAGGGGCTGAATTGCCTACTCTTGCTCCTAGTTCTTATGTTCTTATGATAATGATAATAGAGGGTCCAGCTTGTTTGGCTAAGTTATGAACGCATCTTCCTTGGCCATCAAGTCCTGGGGTGGGACTCGAACCTGGAGTTTCTGGCTCAGGCAGGGATGCCAACCACTGTGCCCAGGTACTGGGAGATCAGCCTAGATTCTGTGCTCAGGTCTCTGAAATGGGACTTAAGCTCATAATCTACTGAGTTAGAGGCAAGGGTGCTATCCACTGGGCCACAGATGATTACTGGTGCTCAGGTTCTGGAGTAGCAGCATTCAAGGGTTGCCTAGCAATCACAAAGTGCTGCTTTTCCCATTTTAATTTGGGTTCAGTCCTGTTCTTGTATCACTGGCTACTGGTGTCCAGATCCCAAGCAATGACCGATGACTCGCCCCTTGTCACGCATCCAATGCACTGGGATTTTAACATCTGATCCGATGCTCACCCAGCTGTGGTGGGGTGTTAAATTCACCCCTTTGTTACCCAATTGGCCAAAAGTTTTTAAGGAAAATTAAACAACATTTTATTTGATTGCCATTATGTTGGGAAGATTAGTCTTTAATTGCTGGAGACTCCAGACCAAACCTGTAGGATTGCCAATCCTACCTTATGTTCATGTCTTTGCCTGAGTGGGCTACAAGTGGGGTCACGTCCAAATTTGTCGATGAGGCTCGAGGACCAATTTGCATCAATCCCAAAGCTGGACCAAGCATAATTTCGAGGCCACCATGTGGCATCGCTCACTATCAGAAGGCCAATTGAAACTTTTAACCTCTGCTTGTCAGACCATTTAAAAATTGGACACTAAGTTCACCGACTTTAACTATTAAAGTACATTCCTAAAAAAAAAAACCCTCTTGATTAACTCAGCCTCAAAATGTAAAAAAGCCCATAATACAGCTGTGTGCTCTTCATGCTGGGAATTCCTTTTCCCTTCCTCTTCTTATGCTCCCACATGTCTGGGCTGCCCCCACACCCCCACTTACTAACACCATTTCCCCAATTAGCACAGAAGATCCATGGATAGGAGAGTCACAGCCATGGCTTGAAACAATTGAGTGTGGATTATCAAGCAGTGTTGTCCAATACATTAGCCACTAGCCACACGTAACTTTCAAACTCCAGATGTGACAAATTAAATTTCTGATTGGTAAGTAAGAAATTACTAATAAACTTAGTTGCTGGGCTGTGAGCTCAATAGTTACATCCGCACTGCGTTTCCATGTGAACTGTAACCCTTTTTGTGTATTTGTTGGTAAAGTAGAGAGATGAAAAGCTGAGAGTGAAAGTGTTTACTGATCATTGTGAGCAAATTTACTTCCTTGGTCACTAAATGGTGACAGACATTTGTCAAATAAGTACACGTGTGAAGTACCTTTGCCTGCATTGTCTGAGAGTATGTAAGGTAGTTTCTGCTAGAATTAGGATATGTGGTTAAAATGATGTTACTGTAGCCACACCTAGTTAGCAATTGCTATTGGAAAACACTTTCCAACTATCTGCACCTGAAGCGCTGTAACCTGCAAGGCTACAAACCAGGTGCTGGAAAGTGGGATTAAAAATGAGCGGCTAGTTTCTTTTATCTCTCTTTTTGGCTGGCACAAACATGATGGGCTGAATGGCCTCTTTCTGCGCCATAACCTTTCTATGATTCCAGTACACTGCAAGGCTACCTCAAGGGCACAGGGAAATCTATTGACATTTTTCACTCATCTGATATAAGTCATGATGATGTAGAACAGCAAAGCACAGTTTAGCTGCAGAGAAGGGGAACATTTGGCCAAATGGTGCAGTACCAGACCAGGAAGACACCAAGTTTGATCCCAAGTCTATGCTGTTAGAAAATTTTGGGGCAGTAATTTATTTAACCATCAGGAGGAGAAACTCTGTCAGGATTCCAAATACTAATTATTATCCAACAAACCCTGTTGGAAATTAATGTATGTGTGTTTGTGTATGTGTAAGCATGTATGCATGTGTGTGTATGTGCTTGCTTGTATATGCGAATGTGTGCATTTGTTTATACGTGCACTTGACTGTGAGCATGTGTACCTGTATGCCCATGTATGTATATGTGTATGTTTGTGTATCTGTGCATGCATGTGTATTGAGTAAGAAGACCTGCTCCTTGTCCAGGTTCACTACTGGGAAGTGAGCAATGCCCATGGAATAGTACCAGAATGTAACATTTTGGGGGAAATATTCTTCCCATAGCAGTAAGGATTGTGTTTTAGTTTGGAATAATCTCACAGGGTGCAAATTTAATATTGATTTGTACACATTTGCATTTTAAAAATGTCACAAATGTGGTTGTTATCAGTGTTGTTTAAACTCACAGTTGCAATAGTTTTTTCACCAATGAGGCAGTGAAGGATGATTCTGATCAACATCTGTTAATGAAATTATCGACAGCCAAAAATTCAACAGCAGCAAGGTCCATGCATGAAATGAGGGTGTTGTCTGCATGAATGGACCCACATACATGTTAACAGACTCAGAGCATTGATTCCTATTTGTCTCTTTAGTTTAGGAGATGTTTAACTGGAATATTCCCGGCACCCAGATAATCAGGGTCTGCAGTCAGTAATTACCTTACACATCTCTATAATCTTGGATTAACAAAGTCAACCAGCTGTTCTAGATTTTTTTACAAATGGGAAATATAATTGTGTGTAAATGACAATACCTTTCTTTGTGAGTTGTAATTGCTGTATTACTGAGGAAGTTATTAAACAATCCTGTTTGTGCTCTGCTGTCATCTATGGTGATAGGATGTTTCTGAGCTTTTAATTAGTTTTGTTTAGAGAGGATATGTAAACTGTTTTGTGCTTATTAGAGATTCTGTTTAAGAGACCAACTGTTATTATATGAACCAGTCTACCTATTTGGTTGCTACATCATGTTGTATTGATACACAAATTTTAGTTTGAATTTTGCTAAGTGTTTCAGGGCCAGCTCTGGTTGTCGCATTTCACCCTCAACCACTGTCAAGCCAGCTTTCTCTGGCCAGTTTTCTCCCGTGCCTTCCAGAACCCTTTGACTCCTTGCTTGGGCACATTGATACCCTGCTGAAGCAACATATAAAAACATAAGAAATAGGAGCAGGAGTAGGCCATTCGGCCCCTCAAACCTGTCCCGCCATTCAATAAGATCATGGCTGGTCTGCCCCAGGACTCAGCTCCTCTTTCATGCCAGCTCCCCATAGCCCTCGACTCCCCATTGTTTCAAAAATCTATCTACCTTCTCTTTAAATGCTTTCAGTGACCTAGCCTCCACAACTCTCTGGGATAGAGAATTCCAGACATTCACTACTCTCTGAGAAAAGAAATTCCTTCGCATGTCAGTTTTAAATGAATAATTATGTCCCCCAGTTCAAGATTCCCCCACTAATGGAAATATCTTCTCAACATCTACCCTGTCAAGCCCCCTCAGAATCTTGTATGTTTCAATAAGATCACCCCTCATTATTCTAAACCCTAGAGAGCAAAGGCCTAACCTGTTTAGCTGTTCTTGATAAGTCAACCCTTTCATCCCAGGAATCAGACTAGTGAATCTCTTTTGAACTGCCTCCAGTGCCAGTTTGCCCTTTCTTAAATACAGGGACCAAAACTGTACACAGTACTCCAGGTGCAGCCTCACCAACACCCTGTACAGTTGTAACAAGACTTCCATATTTTTAAACTCCAGCCCTTTAGCGATACAGGCCAAAATTCCATTTGCCTGCTTAATTATTTGTTGCACCTGCATGCTAAATTTTTGTGTTTTATGCACAAGAGCACCCAGATCCCTCTGTGCTGCAATTTTTGGAGTCTCTCTCCATTTAGATAATAGTCTGACTTTTGATTGTTCCTACCAAAGTGCATGACCTCACACTTTCCTACATTGAACACCATCTGCCAAGTTTTTGCCCACTCACTTAACCTATCTTTATCCCCTTGCAGACTCCTTATGTCCTCATCACAACATGCCCTCCCACCTATTTTTGTATCGTCAGCAAATTTGGATATGTTATACTCCACCCCCTCCTCCAAGTCATTAATGTAACAATAAATAATTGTAGCCTTAGGACTGATCCTTGTGGCACTCCACTAGTTATGTCTTTCCAACCTGAAAAAGGTCCATTAACCCCAACTCTCTGTCTTCTGTGCGTTAACCAATCCTCAATCCTCAATCCTTAATCCATGCTAATCCCCAATTCCATGAGCTCTTATCTTATGCAATAACCTTTTATGTGGTACCTTATCGAATGCCTTCTGGAAATCCAAATACACTACATCTACCAGTTCCCCTTTATCAAATCTGCTTGTTATATCCTCGAAGAACCCTAGATAATTTGTCAAATATGATTTCCCTTTCACAAAACCATGTTGACTCTGTTCGATTGCATTAAGCTTTTCTAAATGTCCTGCCATTGCTTCCTGAATAGTGGACTCTCGTATTTTCCCAACGACAGACGTTAGGCTGACTGGCCTATAGTTTCCTGCTTTTTGTCTCCCTCCCTTCTTGAACAGGAGCGTCACTTCAGTGGTTTTCCAATCTGCTGGGACTCTCTCGGAATCCAGTGAATTCTGGAATATTTCAACCATTGCCTCCACCATCTCTGCATCCACTTCCTTTAAAACCCTTGGATGCAGGCCATCAGGTCCTGATGACTTGTCTTCCTTTAGTCCCATTAGTTAGTCAAATACATTGTTGGTTGTGATAGAGACTGTTACAAGATCTTTCCTCCCATTTGTTCCTTGCTTATCTGATACCTTTGGAATGTTTATAGTGACCTTCACCGTGAAGACTGATGCAAAATATTGGTTTAAATTATCTGCCATTTCCCTGTTCCCTGTTATCAATTCTCCAGTCGCATCTGCCAGGGGTCCCATGCTCACTTTAGCTACTGTCTTTTTATATAGAAGCTCATGCTGTTTGTTTTTGTATTTCATGCAATTTACTTTCATAATCAATTTTCTCCCTCTTTATTAGCTTTTTAGTCATCTACTGCTGGTTCCTAAAAAAATTCCAAACCCTCTGGGCTACCACTAATTTTTGCCGCTTTGTGTGCCTTAGTTTTTGATTGGATACCCTCCTTGACTGCCTTTGTTAACCATGTGTGGTTCACCCTTCTCATCAGGTCCTACTTTTTGATCGGGATAAATTTTTTCCGAGCTTTATGAAATATCCACTGACCCTCCCCTTAGTCTATTTTCCCAGCCCACTTTAGACAACTCTTTCTTCATACCCCTGTAATTGCACTTATTTAAGTTGAGAACATGGTTTGCAATCCGAGTTGCTCGCCCTCAAGCTGAATTTGAAATTCTACCATGTTGTAATCGCTACCACGTAGAGGATCCTTAACTACGAGATCTTTTATTAATCCTTCCTCATTACACTTTACTAGGTCTTAAATAGCCAGTTCCCAGATAGATTCTGCAATGTATTGCTCTAAGAAACAATCCCTGATGCACTCTACAAATTTGTCTTCCATGTTACCCCTGCCAATCTGATTTGTCCAGTCAATATGCAGATTAAAATCACCATGACAATTATAGTACCCTTCTTAGATATCTCCATTATTTCCCAAGTTATGCTTTGTTCTACAGTGAGCCAACTCTTCGGGGGCCTATATACGACTCCCACCCATGACTTCTTACCTTTGCTCATCCTTATTTCCACCCAAACTGATTCTACATCACGATCTATTGCATCTATATCACTACTCACCACCGCACTGATACCTTCCTTTATTAACAAAGCTACCCCACCTCCTTTTCTTTTTTGTCTATTTTTCTGGAATGTCAAATACCCTTAAATTTTGAGTTCCCAGTCTTGGTCACCCTGCAACCATGTCTGTGTAATATGTATCAAGTCATATTCATTTATTTCTATTTGTGCCATCTATCTTGTTACAAATTCTGCTGCATTCTGATAAAGAGTCTTCAGCTTTGACTTTTTATCATTATTACTCATTCTGGTTCTAATTTCTGCTGCACTTTTCTGCTTATATTTTCTACTCCTTCCTGTCACACTTTGATTATTGTTCGCCTCTTCACTAACCTGCGCCTCTGCTCTCTCGTTTATTTTTGATTTTCTAAACTTCCCTTTAGTTGAACCCCCCCCACTACTAATTAGTGTAAAGTCCTATCTACAACCCTAGTTATATGATTCGCCAGGACACTGATCCCAGCATGGTTCAAATGAAGCCCATCTCAACGGAACAGCTCTTTCCTTCCTCAGTACTGGTGCCAGTCATGAATTGAAACCCATTTCTCCCACACCAATCTTTGAGCCACACATTTACCTCTCTAATCTTATTTACCCTATGCCAATTTGCACATGGCTTAGATAATAAACCAGAGATTATTACCTTTGTAGTTCTGCTTTTTAATTTATCCCTGAGCTGCTTGTAGTCCCTCAGCAGGACCTCTTTCCTAGTCCTACCTATGTCATTGGTACCTACATGGACCATGACAACTGGTTCCTTCTCCTCCCACTCCAAGTTCCTCTCCAGCCCAGAAGAGGTGTCCTTAACCTTGGCATCAGGGACTCTCTGTCTTTCCTGCTGAGAACAGTATTTATTCCCCTAACTATGCTATTCCCTATTATTTCTACATTTCTCTTTTCTCCACAAACTTGAATGACGCTCTGTACTGTGGTGCTGTGGTCAGTTCACTCATCCTTCCTGTAGTCTGTTCCCTCGCCCACATCGGAAACAAGAACCTGGTACCTATTTGAACAAGGGCACTGGTTGAGGCTCCTCCAAAGCTAAACTCTGGATCCCCATACCTGCCTCATGCACAGTCACACCCTCCTGTCCCTGACCCAGAACAAATTTGATGTGATTAATCTAAGGGGTGTGATTGCCTCCTGAAACACAGTGTCCAGGTAACTCTCCCCTTCCCTGATGTGTCGCAGTATCCACAGCTCAGACTTCAGCTCATCAGCTCTGAGCCAAAGTTCCTCGAGCAGCCAACATTTGCTGCAGATGTGGTCATCATGGATCACACCAGCGTTCACCAGCTCCGACATACTACAACTGTAACACATCACCTGCTCAGCCATCTCTATTCTACTTAATTAATTAATTTGGATGTTAAATCTTTTAAAAGTGAATTTCTTAACTGTATTCTTCAGCTGTAATAACGGCTCCTGATTTAAACCACTTGGCCAATCGAAAGAGACAAGGAAGAGATACCCACCAATCACCTACCTGTTTTCCTGTGATGTCACTTTAACTCTGACAGGTAGAAACAGGTTGAAGGGGCTCTCTGCCGCCAGTTTTTATCTCCCTCTACTGCTGCCCTGCATGTCTGCTCTCCATGTTCTCCCGGCTCTCGTCCCACTGTTTTAAACTGTGAAAATCCCGGCGCACCTCTCGCAGTTTTAAATGGTAAAAATCTTGGCTCTCCTCTCTGTTTTAAGCTGTGAAAATCCCAGCTCTCTTCTCTCTGTTTTAAACTGTGAAAATCCCAGCTCTCCTCTCTCTGTTTTAAACTGTGAAAATCCCAGCTCTCCTCTCTGTTTTAAACTGTAAAAATCCCAGCTCTCCTCTCTGTTTTAAACTGTAAAAATCCCAGCTCTCCTCTCTGTTTTAAACTAAAAATCCCAGCTCTCCTCTCTCTGTTTTAAACCATAAAAATCCTGGTTCTCCTTTCTCTGTTTTAAACTGTAAAAATCCTGGTTCTCCTTTCTCTGTTTTAAGCTGTGAAAATCCCAGCTCTCCTCTCTCTGTTTTAAGCTGTAAAAATCCCAGCTCCTCTCCCTGTTTTAAACTGTAAAAATCCTGGCTCTCCTCTCTTTGTTTGATGTCCCCTCTCTATGAGATGTGGTCCTTGGTAGCAAGTATCAACCGGCTATTTGATCATTGAGAACATCAACCAAGCTCAATCCAACTCTTAAGTGACTTCCAGCAGGGCTCATTGGGTAGCAATCAGATACAGCAAACCTGGTCGACCTTCTGTTTAACCCGGGTTTTCTCAAATAATCCTAGCTTTGACCAATCGATGTCCGCTAACCCATTGCAAAGTGCTTCATAGCCAATGAGCTACTTTCTGAAGTGTGGTCACTGTTGCATTGCAGGTAATGTGGCAGCCAATTTGCACACTGTAAGATCCCACAAACAGCTATGTCATAATATACAGGTAATCAGGTTTAGAAATGATGGTTGAGGGATAAATATTGTTCAGGAAGGACACCAGGGAAAACTCACCTAGTCTTCTTAAGCGTTGTGGGATCTTTTATGTCTACTTGAGGGGGTGGGCAGTGCCTCAGTTTAACATCACATCCAAAAGACCACACCTCAGGCTGTGTAGCATTCCCTCAATGCTGGACATCATCCATATGATGATCTGGGCTTGTTTTGATGGAGGAGGGGGATCAGAGAGGAATTTTCCAAAAGTACTTTTCCCTCTATTATCCCTCGGTTTTTCTCTCTCTTTGCCTGTTCCAGGAGCTTAACTGGCTTTGGGGAGAGGAATGAGGGAAGAATATGTTTAGTTAGGCTGTTCCAACTATTGTGAGTGAGAGTCAGATTTGATGGACCAGCTGATCTTTTCCTGTTCATCAATTTCATCAGTCTGTAAAATGCTTTGTGATTTGCACATTACTTACAAAATTGAAAACTTGATTTAATTTTCAAGATTGGTTCATTAAAAAAACTGACTTCCAGTGGAGACTGTAATAAGTTAACATTTTGAAAGATTATTGCAGTTCATAAATAGTGAGAATTTAAAACAAATTGGGATTTGCATGAAATTGACCATAGGTATTTACTGCAGTGAATTAGGCAGGCAAATGTTATATTGGCTTTAATCACATCAGGATTGGAGTACAGGAGTAAAGGTGTCTTGGTTCAATTGTACAGAACCGTGGTTAGACTGTACCTGGAGTATTGTTTTGGTCCCCATATGTAAGAAAGGATATACCTGCCATATAGTAAGTGCAGCAGAGGTTCACCAAGCTAATTCCTGGATGGCAGGACTGTCCTAGAAGGAGAGATTGAGGAGATGGGGCCTGTATTCCCTAGAGTTTAGAAGAATGAGAGGTAAGCTGATTGAAAGTTACAAAATTCTTAAGGGGCTAGACAGGATGGATGCAGAAAGGATGCTTTCCCCTGGCAGTGCGGGCTCTAGAACCAGAGGATATAGTCTCAGAATAAGGGGCCATTTAGTACTGAGATGAGGTGGAATTACTTCACTCAGAGCGTAGTGAATTTTTGGAATTCCCTACCCCAGAGGGCTATGGAAGGTCAGTCATTGAGTATTTTTAAGACATGGATCGATAGATTTCTAGATACTAATGACATCAAGGGATATGGGGACAGTGTGATAAAATGAAATTGAGGCAGATCAGCCATGATTTAACTGAATAGCGGAGCAGGCTGAAGGGGCTGAATGGCCGACTCCTGCTCCTAAGTCCCCTGTTCCCATGTACTGGGAGTGTCAAGATAGATTTTGTGCTCAAGCTGCTAGAGTAGGACTTGAACCTTTAACCGTCTGACACAGAGACAAAAGTTGTACTAACTAAACCACAGCTGATTCAGTGAAAAATTGAAATGTATCACCTTAATAACCAATACCTTACGTTATTTTACATAGGAGTAAGTGGAAAAAACATGGTGATTTTTTTTTAAAAAAATGGTTTTCACTTAAGGAACTTCTATAACACCCATGCAAAACTAGACAGTCTGCTATAACTATGGCCAGTGGCAATCCAGCTTGGCATCATTACAAGTTAGAAGGTTTACTTAGGAAAAAAGGGTGACATTTTATAGGCACAGTTGTATCGGCGAGGCAGTACCACCTCCCTCCCACGTTAAACTAACTGCAAGCTTAATTTCAGTCTGAGAAAATCAAACAATGATTGAAGTTTAGTTCCAGACAGTAGGGTAGTTTGAAAGGAGGCCGACCACTGAAGTAAATCTCTGCTTTACCTGTGAAGTATTATCTTTATTGTACATCTTTATGTAGCCCTTAATGCAAACAGTTGGAGAGAACTTCTGAAAGGATCATATAACAGAACCCAGAAACCCGCAACCGTTAACAAAATCTTTGTAGTAGAATCTGATTTAGTGAGCATTCAGAGCTCTTGACAGTACAATGAGTAGTGACCAATTTCCACAGAGTCACCTCTTTGGCTATTTGTTCGCTTAGTTTTCTATTCTCTCTCTCTTTGTCTCTCTCTTCCCCCCACCACCCCCTCCACCCTGCACTGCTTTAGTGCACCTTGACATGGGTGCATTGCTTGAAATGCTGGCCGCCATCTGAAATCTTGCTCAGCTAGACTTTTCCAACATGTGAACAATGACAATAAGGACCTTTAGTGTATTTGACTCTGTCAGCCAGGGGTCAGTAGGAGATGTCTAGTTTGCAGGTCGTGAGTACTTTTTTTTATATTCGCTCATGGGTTGTGGGCTGCCCATCCTCAATTGCCCTTGAGAAGGCAACTTCCAGTCTCAGCACTTGAGCACGCAATGTAGACTGATCCTACAAGGGCAGTACTGAGATGAGTGCTGTCTTTTGGATGAGATGTAAAAGATCTCATAGTTTTGGAGAAGAGCAGGAGAGTTTAGCCTGGTGTCCTTGCCAGTATTTATCCCTCAACCAGCATTTGGTCATTTATTTCATTGCTGTTTGTAGGACCTTGACATGCACAAATTGGCTGCTGAGCTTCCTATATTAGAGCAGTGCCAACACTCCAAGAATTGCTTAGTTAGCCATAGAGCACTTTGGGATGTCATGAGGTTGTGAAAGGTGTGATTTTTGTTATTCGGGTGCAGGGGAGGGGGAGACCCAACCAAGCCGAAACCACTTATACTGACCGTACCATCAACTAATATCAGCCCTATCAGCTGCTCTGACATTCAATGTTTGCTTAGCTTCGGGTGGAAGCTCTTAATACCGAACCTTATGAGGCACAGAGCTGGTAGCGTGAGTAGGAATTGTTTCAACTGCGTGTTTGGATCCGAACATGCCAATCCAAGTAAAATTGCTTGAAAAGCTTTACTTTCCGATAGTTATTTCACAACAAAAACAGAATTACCTGGAAAAACTCAGCAGGTCTGGCAGCATCGGCGGAGAAGAAAAGAGTTGACGTTTCGAGTCCTCATGACCCTTCAACAGAAGTTTTGTTATTTCACAAAACTGTTCCGATATAAACATTATTATTTTCATTAATCTAACAATTCAAAAATAAGGCAAATGAAAAGAAAAAAGTAATCTTGTCAGACAGGGCAAGACTTGCATTTCTATAACGTCCTTCACAATCTCTGGACATTCCAAGGCACTTTACAACCAATTAAATATATTTGAACTGTAGTCACTTTTAATGCAGGAAAAGCAGTGCACAGCAAGCTCCCACAAATAGGAAAGAGATAAATGAACAACAAAAGCAAATACTACAGATGCTGGAAATCTGAATTAAAACAGAAAATAAGAGAAATACTCTGCAGGTCTGGCAGCACCTGAATTAACATTTCAGGTCAATTACCTTTTATCAGAATTCAGAACATTCTGATGAAAGGTCATTGATTCAAATGTTGACTCTGCTTCTCTCCACAGGCACTGCTAGGTCTGCTGTGTATTTCCAGCTTTTTGTGTTTATTATTAATGTAATACACAATGTTGATTGAAGAATAAATATTGGCCAAGACATCAGGAAAACATCCTTGCTCTTTAAAATAGTGCTGTGGGATCTTTTAAGAGGACGGGTGTTGCATCTGAAAGACGACACCACTGACAGTGCAGAAATCCCTCAGTACTGTACTGAAGGATCAACCTGGATTATCTGACTGAGGCACGAGAGCACTAGTTACTGAATCACAGCTGACATTTTGACAAAAACACTAAAGCACAAATTTCAAGCACTAGTTATATGTCATGAATCAGTCAGTAACTTTGCTACTATTCACTGTAATATCCTACTGAACATTTAGAAACAGAAGATCAACTAATCAGTTTTCACTGGCTGAATTGTGGATTTGACAAACTGTGGAATAACGCCTGCTATTGTTGTATTCTGTCAAGTGATCTAAACCACCTTTTGAAAGATGGAGAAGCCTGATAAAAAGAATCATAGAAATATCAAGGGTGTTTGAACATCTTGCACAGAATTTAAGATACAAAATATCATTTTTAGAATGCAAGAGTTTTTAGAAATGGAAACATGATAAGGGCTACAAAAACCTGTTGTTTTTTTCATAGATTACTGCCACCTGTCCACCTAATTTGACAAAGATCAGGAATGCATTTCCTGAAGGGGTGGTGAAGCAGATTCAATCATAACTTTAAAAAGGGATTTGGATAAATACTTGAAAAGGGAAAATTTTGCAGGGCTGTGGGGAAAGAGCAGGTGAGTGGAACGAGTTGAATAACTCTTTTAAAGAGTTGACACAGGCAAGGTGGGCTGAGTGGCCTCCTTCTGTGCTGTATAATTCAAATCCATTCTATGACTCTAATCCTTTTTCTTACCAAAACACACCCATTTGTGTCTTACTTATACTGTTGGCTTCAATGCTTTTCCTGGTTCTGACACAATTTATGCATCCTGAAGTATTTGTCTGCCTTTTACGTCTTCAGATGCTGACTAATCTGTGGTCTCCTGTATCCATTTGACATTTCCAGAAATTGTAGACTATTTTTCCTGATCTTATTTATTACTTTCTTGGTGGCATTCCACAACTCCATTGCTCTTTGAGGGAATCCATGTCTTGCTTTCTCACTCTTAACTCTCAGTTGTAACTTGTATCTCAGGGATTTGGACTGCAGTGAACAATTTGCCTGGATCAATTTTGTTGATTCCATTCCCAATTTTGAAAGCCTTTCAAACATAGGAAGCCACATTTTTCTTAATCTTTCCTAAGAACTTAGGTTATTAAGATCACCATTGTTGTTTGCTACTGTGCTTTTGATTTTGAAAATCCAATTTCTGGTATCTAGCTCCTAGATTCAAAATTTCCAGTTGCTGTCAGTCAAAGGATGGACTGTCTATTCCACAGCTGGATAATATCCCACCAGGGAACAGCCCTCTTCCACATTTTAATCTAATATAATTATGGTCTGCATTTGTCTCAGTTTCTTTTACTGCTTCATGCAATATTTATGTATCATGAGTCTCCAACAGCACCCCCACCATGATCTCTTTCCATGATCTTAAATGTAGAACCTTTAACTGTCTTATCCACACTTTATACTATATATCGAGACTTTTACTGCATTTACCTTTGGCACTACTACTAGCAGCAGTCTTGGCTTTGGCAGCAGCATTCTTTGGAAAACACTCCTAGAGATGCTGTGGGAAGCCCTCTCATCCAATTCTCAGGTTACAAAAAGGGTGCTGTCACCAAGCTGCCTCTGAGTGCATTAAAACCATGGAAACTAATTGATTAACTTTGCAATTTTATTGTATATTAGTACATTATTTAAAGCATTTATAGCCCCTCTGTTCATCTTACTATATGCTATTAAGCAAGCCTTTCTTTCTGAAATCATGATCTGCTAATTCAATCTGATTCTGCAGTGGATTGAGGTAAGTCTTCATTGTATCGAACTACATAAGATTTACCACACAGAAACAGGCCATTTGGCCCAAAAGATCCATGCTGGTAATTATACTTCAACAAATATCCACCCATCTACTTCATTTCACCCTATCACCATATCCTTCTATTTCTTTTTCCTTTGTGTACTTATCTAGATTCCCTTTAAATGCATCTATGCTATTTGCCTCAAATCTCCCCTTGTGGTAGTGAATTCCACATTCTCACCACTTTCTCTGTAAAGAAACTTCTCCTGAACTCCTTATTAGCTTTATGAGTGACAATTTTATACTTTTGTCCCCTAGTTTTGGACTTGTCCCTTCTCCCCCCAACAAGTGAAAGCATTTTGCTATGCTGACTCTAGTGAAACCCTTCATAAAATCTATTTGATCATCTGTCCTAATATGTGCCTTGATGACAAATTTTGGTTGATAACTCTCCTGTGCAGTGCCTTGGGAATGTCACAATTTCAAAGGCGCCATATAAATGGAACACAAATTGCTTTTGTTCGTAGCTAGTTTTTTGCAAATGATGAACTCAACTCTTATGATGAAAGTGAGTCATTGACATGGTGTTGCATTTTCACTCAGGAATAAGTGTTAACTTGCTGACAAAGACTGATGTTGACATTGAAGTTCATCTCAATGCATAATGTTATAATTGCTTAAAGTCATAGAATCATATTATCTTACAGAACAGAAGAAGGCTACTCAACCTATCTTGTCTGTCCCAACCCTTTGAAAGAGCTATCTAATTCAAATCACTACCCAACATTTCCCCATAGCCCTGTAAATTAGTTCTATTCAAGTACATGTTCATTTGCCATTTGAAAGTTCCCATACTTTCACCACATCCACCACCTCCCCACCACCTCCCCTGTCTTTCAAGTAGTGGGTTCCAGATCTTAACAATCTTTTGGTGAAGAAATTTCTCCTCTTTTCCCCTCTGGTTCGTTTGCCAATTATTTCAAATCTATGACCTCTAGTTACAGAGGAAATAGTTTCTCACTACTTGCTTTACCAAAATTTATCACAACTTTTAATCCAAGGCTACCCTGCGCTGCTCTAAGCCATCCCAGCTACTCCAACCTCTCTACATTACTGAACTCTCTCATAAGAACATAAGAAATAGGAATGGGTCTGCTGTCTTATTCAACTAGTAAATCTTTTCTGTAACCTCTCTAGAGCACCTCCCCTGTATCCTCTGCAGGGTGTCTCCTTTGTACCCTTTCCCAGAATTTTTGTTTACTTTAGGGAATGTGGCTTTATGTTCAGTACCAGTGAAAAAAAATATTAGTCTGTAACACTGAAGGAGGCTGGATTCTTTTCTCCAATGAATAGGTTTAAACGCTGCCTCAACTAAACTATAATTTTCATATTTTTAATAAGGGGGAAATTAAAGTAATACTTAGAACCATAAAATTCTCCCGTTGAAAAGCAGAACAACTTACATTTATGGGGTTCATGATTAATTAGTCTTTCACTGTTGTCTAATTGGGACATAATTCCAATTTACCATTTACATGGATGTTTAGTTTGTCCACATGATGAATCCAAAATGAATTGTTTTCTGCCTCCTTGAGTGTAAGATTCTAACTGGGCTTGTGTCTGATTTTGTGCACACATCTGTTTGTTTTTTGAATTCAAACATGAAGGAAAATCACCACGGCTGAAATCATGCAGTTTAATAATAATCATAATCATATGGAATTATTCTCTCTTTTACTTTCACCCTCTTTTTAAAATAGAGAACAGAGGAATTTCTACAAACCACAATATGTTTGGTACTAATATCATGTAGTGCAATTCTTAGTCACAAGTCAACCACAAACAATATTTATGTTGCCACAATTGTGTGTGGTGCCTCAGAAGGCAGTGGTGTTCTCAAAGACAAACTCCTCTATGGGACCATCACCAAAGTGAGGTTAGTTTCTGATCCAACTAGTGAAAAGATTTTACAAGAAAGGAGAAAGCTGAAGGATGACCAAATAGAGACCTTTACAATTATGAAGGACTAATCAATTCAATAAGAAATTCTTTTTTGAGTGATTAGAATATGGAACTTACTACTCGCCATGGACTGGTTGAGGCATTTGGCATAGATCACAGTATCACAGTATCTTTATAGTGCAGAAGGAGGCCATTCAGCCCATTTAGTGTCTGAAAGCACATTCCACCTAGTCCCACCCTCCTGCTTTATCCCTGTAAACTTTCACATTCTCTCTTTTCAGATAGCAATTCCCTTTTGAATACCTCAATCAAACCTGCCTCCATCATCCTTTCAGGAAGTTTGTCCCAGACCCCAACCACTCTCCGGGTGAAATACTTTTTCCTCAAATCACATTTATTCCTTTTGTCAATTATTTTGAATCTGTGCCCTCTAGTTCTTGATGTTCTCTTGAGTGGTAACAGTTTCTCACTATTTACCCTGTCCATACTCCTCAGGATCTTGAATACCTCTATCAAGTCTCCTCTCAGCCTTCTTTTCTCCAAGGAAAAGAACCCCAATGTCTCCAATCTATCCTCAGAGCCACAGTTCTTCATCCCAGGAATCATTCTTGTGAATCTGCTCTGTACTCTCTCCAATGTCTTCACATCCTTCCTCAGGTATGATGCCCAGAACTGGACACAGTACTCCAGATGAGGCTTAATTGGTGTCTTGTACTCAGTGTCCCTGTTAATAAAGCCTAAGATACTATATGCTTTATTAGCTGCTCTCTCAACATGTCCTGCCAAGTTCAATGACCTATGATAAAAGCAAAATACTGTGGATGCTGGAAATCTAGAACAAAAACAAAAATACTTGGAAAAACTCAGCAGGTCTGACAGCATCTGCAGAGAGGGATGCAGTTGACGTTTCGAGTCCGTATAACTCTTCATCAGAACTAAGACATATAGAAATTAGATGAAATATAAGCTGGTAGAAGGGGGTGGGACAGGAGAGCTCGATAGGGGACCAGTGATAGGTGGAGACCAAGAAGAGACTGCCAAAGATGTCATACACAAAAGGACAATGGGGTATTGACAGTGATGATTTTATCTAAAGGATGTGCTAAAGGGGACTTTAAGGCTCTTTTATGCTCTCTCCACCCCCACTAGAGCTATACCTTGAGTGCCCTACCATCCATTCTTAATTAGCACATTCGTTTAGATAATATCACCAACTTCAACACCTATGTGTTCTTTTGTTCTATTGTTGGTGACATCTTTTGATGATCTGCTTCTATCACTGCTTGTTTGTCCCTACAACCACACCTACCCCCTCCACTTCTCTCTCTCTCTCTCTCTCTCCGCACCCCCCCCACACACCTTAAACCAGCTTATATTTCAACTCTTTCTTGGACTCGAACTCAAGTTCTGTCGAAGGGTCATGAGGACTCAAAACGTCAACTCTTCTCCGCCGATGCTGCCAGACCTGCTGAGTTTTTCCAGGTAATTCTGCTTTTGTTTAAGGGAAGGAAGCAGGACAAGCTAGTGGCAGATGACCCTAGTGCGGGTGGGGTGGGGGGAAGGGATCGAAATGGGCTAAAAGGTGGAGATGAAACAATAGATCGAAATAAATTTAAAAATAGGAGACAAAAGCAAAAAATATAGTTGTAAAAAAGTTATAAATTATTGGAAAAAGGGGAACGGAAAGTGGGTGGGGATGGAGGAGAGAGTTCATGATCTGAAATTGTTGTACTCAATATTAAGTCCGAAAGACTGTAAAGTGCCTAATCGGAAGATGAGGTGCTGTTCCTCCAGTTTGCATTGATCTTCACTGGAACGGAACACCTTCGGTCTGTCCGCACGTATGACCCAGACCTCCCTGTCACTTGCCATTTCAACACTCCACCCTGCTCTCATGCCCACATGTCCATCCTTGGCCTGCTGCAATGTTCCAATGAAGCTCAACGCAAACTGGAGGAACAGCACCTCATCTTCCGACTAGGCACTTTACAGTCTTCTGGACTTAATATTGAGTTCGACAATTTCAGATCATGAACTCTCTCCTCCATCCCCACCCCATTTCTGGTCCCCCTTTTCCAAGAATTTATAGTTTTTTTACAACTATATTTTTTTCTTTTCCCTTCTATTTTTAACTGTATTTCAATCTATTGTTTCAGCTCCACCTTTTAGCCCATTTCGATCCCTTCCCCCCACCCCACCCGCACTAGGACCATCTGCCACTTGCTTGTCCTGCTTGCTTCCCTTAATGTCCCCATTAGCACATCCTTTAGTTAATATCACCACCGTCAACACCCCTTTGTACTTTTGTCCATGACATCTTTTGCCGTCTCTTCTTGGCCTCCACCTATCACTGGCCCCCTATCAAGCTCTCCTGTCCTACCTCCTTCTACCAGCTTATATTTCCTCTCATTTCTATATGTCTTAGTTCTGATGAAGAGTGATATGGACTCGAAACGTCAACTGCATCCCTCTCCGCAGATGCTGTCAGACCTGCTGAGTTTTTCCAGGTATTTTTGTTTTTGTTCAATGACCTATGTATGTCTACACTGAGGTTCCTCCTTTCCTGCACCTCCTTTAGAGGCTCTCCCTTTATTTTTACTCTCTCACCATATCTTTCCTGCCAAAACAAATCACCTCACACTTATCTGCATCAAACTTCACCTGCCACTTGTCTGCCCAATCCACCAACATGTCTATGTCCTTATGCATTTCAAGACTATCCCTATCACAGTTGACAACATTTCCAATCTTTGTATCATCTGCAAATTTTGATATCATGCCCTGAACACCACAATCTAGGTCATTAATATATATCAGGAAGAGCAATGGGAAGTTAGGTAAGCACCAGAAGGAGTAAGGAATCGAAGGACCTGGAGAAAGGGCTTAGATGAGAAAGGTTGGATGGAGACTTAAGTGGAGCTTAATGCAAGCATGGACCATTTGGGTGGAATGGCCTGTTTCTGTGCTGTTAAACCTATTTAAGAGAGCATCGATCGCAAATATATACAATTTTACAAATCAAGTATTCTAAAGTCTGTCTCAAAGAAATAGATCAAATTTCAGTTGAACATTACTGAAAACTAAGGGACAGGTATAGAATGTAGATATGGAGGCGGACTTGGATCTTGGACAATGTTTCATATCAACCACAGGGTATGTTTTTTTTATTCCTTCATGGGATGTGGGCATTTCTGGCTAGGCCAGCATTTATTGCCCATTCCTAATTGCTCTTGAGGTGGTGGTGGTGAGCTGCCTTCTTGAACCGCTGCATTCCGTGTGGTGTAGGTACACCCACAGTGCTGTTGGGAAGGCAGATCCAGGATTTTGACCCAGCAACATTGAAAGAACAGTGTTATATTTCCAAGTCAGGATGGTGAGTGACCTGGAGGGGAACTTACAAGCGATGGTTTTCCCATCTATCTGTTGCCCTTGTTCTACTAGATAGTAGTGGTCATGGGTTTGGAAGGTGAAATACAGCTGTGGTTTCTCTTTATGTGTGAGCATTGATAACAATAATTATTCATGAAATGTGATCAGCTTGTGAAATGTGTATATACAAAGGAGCTATATATATTTGTCCTGTGCTACCCGATTTAATTGCTCCATGTTAATATGAGCAATAAATATAAATACATTTAATGTAATTAACTGTATGCAGTTGCATTCATATTGCAAGATAAGAAATGGTTTAATAATTGATACTAAATGATTAATAATATGCCTGTTTTACTGGAGCCTTAATAGGCTGCTATTATAGGAGTAAATACATTGATTTCCATAGGGAGCAATGCTCCAAGGAAGCACGGGCCAGAGACACAGCTACAACCACAAAGTAACCATTCTTTGACCTGTGCTCCTGTGGAGTCTTGATCCCTATTGGGAGCATGGGGTCAGTGAATATCTTCTACTACCTTTTAGTTCAAATTTGTAACAAAAATTCTTCTATTTGGGATGGGGGAATTGCTGTGTCTGTGCAGTGGGAAGGCTAATTCTGTTTTAAGTAAGTTTATGAATGACTAATATCAACTAGTACTAATCAGGCCCACTTGTCAAACTATGCATATGAGGTTGTATATTGAACCTCCACCATGTACCCAGACTGTCCGCCCCCCCAACCCAGACTGTCTCCCCACCACCCACCATCATTCCCATGTTTCCTGCAATTTTCTGCTTATGCAAAAAACAAATTGCATTTACAGTGTTTCAGTGTAATAAAATATGTTGAGGATAATCAGACAAAATTTGATATTAAGCCACACAAGGAAATAATAGGACGGTTGACCAAAGCTTGGTCAAAAAAATTAGGCTTTAAGGGGGAATTAAAGGAGGAGAGAGAGGTAGAGAGATGGAGAGATTTAGGGTAGAAATTCTAGAGATTAGGACCTAGGCATCTGAAGGCACAGCCACCAATGATTATAATCATGAATGCGTAAGCGGATAGAATTGGTGGAGCAAGATATCATGAAGTTGTAGGGCTGGAAGAAGTTACAGAAAAAGGGAGGAGTGAGTTCTTGAAGGGTTTTGAAAATAAAGAAGAGAATTATAAAATTGAAGCTGTGCTGGACTGACACCAATATAAGTCAGGAGCACAGGAGTGTTGGGTGAATGGAATTTGGTGCATGGCTTTACATAGAATGTTACAGCTCAAAAAAAGCCTAAATAATCCATGTCAGTGTTTATGCTCCATGCAAGCCTCCACCCTCGTTCATCTAACCCTTCAATTCCTTTCTACCTCATGTACTTATCCCTTAAATGTATCTATCCTATTCACTTTAACTACTCCATGTAATATTGATCTTTGTCCTACCAAAGATCATTGGTTTGGATTCAGATTTTTGAATTGGAAGATGGGGAATTAGAATGATCTTTACACATAAGTCAACATATAGTTTTCATTTTTTAAATTCTCATTAATCAGTTTAGAAATACGTTTTCATTAAAGATGCATGCACACTATAACTATAGTATTGGTATGAAACAATGCTGCTGTTATGTGTAGTTTCAGCCTGAATCAGGACCCAATACCCATCTTGACGTTGGAACAAAGTCAAGTGAGACAACCTGGAGGAGGCATCTTGCACTGCTTTGCTTCCCAGTTAACTCAGACCTTCACATCTGATTTACATCATATTAGTGCAGAACAGTTTAGGCTTCACACTAACATTAAACTTGTGGAGTTGAAATGCATCATAAAATCCAGATTATAAAAAAAGCAGGGGAGAGCTGATAAATAATTTATTAAGCGTTGCTCACAAACCGTTTCTTAACAATTAAAATGTAAAGCATTAGCAGCTATAAAATTATTTAAAGGCTTTTCTTTTTATTTACAATATAAATGACATTGGTCATTTCCTGTGCTGCTGAGAGGAGATCCAGGACCTGTTTTTATTGCTGTAGACATATTAACCATTGTAATCTGCTGCAATGTTGATCCAAAGCTCAGTTAGTACATTGGTGCTAATATGCAACAGAAAAAAAACACTTCATTCAAATCAATACTTTTTAATGTTATGCCAATGCATTTTTTTTCCGTGATACTTATACTGAATTCAAATTGCCTCCACAATATTTTGTCCAAGTGTGGTAAAACTCAAAATGCTATAGCCTGATGCAAGCCAAGTTTGTGGGAACAAAATCTGTAATTATACTACTTGGCATTTGTCATTTGACATAATACTAAAAATGTCACATGCCCACCATTAAATGTTACTGAAGGCCTCGTGATAACACTGTAAAAATGCTTTACTATTTTAAATGTGCAGATCGGACCGCCTTTCCACAGTCAGTCCTTTCATACTGGAGGTAAACCACGTTATTGGTTGTTAAACTATGAATGGATATTTTTTAGAAGCAAACATTGCAATGCATGTATTTTTCTAATTTCACCCTGGCAAAAAAAAACATCTCTGGTTTCAATCATTTTGGCCCTCCTCAGTCCTCTGTTACTTCATCCACTCAACCATCTTTTATTTGAGCCAGGAAAATTATTGTTGAAATTACAACCTGTGATATTATCACAAAAAAGTATCTAGCATTTGTCCTGGATCTCCTCTAGCATTTGTGCTAACAGATTTTTTTTATTTGTTTATGGATGTGGGCATCGCTGGCTAGGCCAGCATTTATTGCCCATCCCTGATTGCCCTTGAGAAGGTGGTGGTGAACTGCATTCTTGAAACGCTGCAGTCCATGTGATGTAGGTACACCCACAGTGCTGTTAGGAAGGGAGTTCCAGGATTTTGACCCAGTGACAGTGCAGGAATGGAGATATATTTCCAAGTCAGGATGGTGAGTGACTGGGAGGGGCGTTTCCAGGTGGTGGGGTTCCCATGTATCTGCTATACTTGTCCTTCTAGATGGTAGTGGTTGTTGGTTTGGAAGGTGCTGTCTAAGGAAGCTTGGTGAGTTCCTGCAGTGCATCTTGTAGATGGTACACACTGCTGCTACTACGCATCGGTGGTAGAGGGAGTGATTGTTTGTAGATGGGGGGCCAATCAAGTGGGCTGCTTTGTCCTGGACGGTGTCAAGCTTCTTGAGTGTTGTTGGAGCTGCACTCATCCAGGCAATTGGACAGTATTCCATCACACTCCTGACTTGTGCCTTGTAGATGGTGGACAGGCTTTGGGGAGTCAGGAAGATTCCTAGCCTTTGACCTGCTCTTGTAGTCCAGTATTTATATGGCTAGTCCAGTTCAGTTTCTGGTCAATGGTAACCCCAGGATATTGATAGCAGGGGATTCAGTGATGGCAATGCCATTGAACGCCAAGGGGTGATGATTAGATTCTCTCTTGTTGAGAGAATCCATTGCCTGGCACTTGTGTGGTCCGAATGTTACTTGCTATTTGTCAGCTGAAGCCTGGATATTGTTCAGGTCCTGCTGCATTTGGACATGGACTGCTTCAGTATCTGACCTGAATGTTGAGCAATCATCAGCGAACATCCACACTTCTACCTTATGATAGAAGGAAGATCATTGATGAAGCAGCTGAAGATGGCTGGGCCTAGGACTGTACCCTGATGAACTCCTGCAGTGATGTCCTGGAACTGAGATGATTGACCTCCAACAACCACAGCATCTTCCTTTGTGCTAGATATGACTCCAACCAGCTGAGAATTTTCCCTCAATTCCCATTGACCCCAGTTTTGCTAGGGGCTTTTTGTTGCCACACTTGGTCAAATCCTGCCTTGATGTCAAGCGCAGTTGCTCTCACCTCAACTCTGGAGTTCAGCTCTTTTGTCCATGTTTGAACCAAGGCTGTAATGAGGTCAAGAGCTGAGTGGTCTTGTCAGAACCCAAACTGGGCATCAGTGAGCAGGTTATTGCTAAGCAAGTGCCACTTGATAGCACTGCTGATGATCCCTTCCATCACTTGACAAATGATCAAATATGGACTGATGGGCGGTAATTAGCTGGGTTGGGTATGTCTTATTTTTTGTGTACAGGACATACCTGGGCAATTTTCCACATTGCTGGGTAGATGTCAGTGGAGTTGCTGTACTGGAACAGCTTGGTTAGGGGCGCGGCAACTTTTGGAGCACAAGTCTTCACTACTATTGCTGGAATATTGTCAGAGCCTATAGCCTTTGCAATATCCAGTGCCTTCAGCCATTTCTTGATATCACGTGGAATGAATCGAATTGGCTGAAGACTGGAACCTGTGATGCTGGGGACCTCCGAAGGAGACCAGGATGGATCATCCACTTTGCTGAAGATTGTTGCAAATGATTCAGCCTTATCTTTTGCACTGATGTGCTGAGCTTTCCCATCATTGAGGGTGATGCTCAGTGCTAGCCCCAATCCTGTTCATTGTATGTACAAATGACCTATCGCAACCACATTCCACAAGCTCATCTATGCTGATGACACCTGTTGTGCCATCTAAGTGACCTCCTTTGCACTCTGGACCATATCCTTAACAAAGACATTACAAATGACAAATTGACAGACTACTGCAGCACATGTGCCCCACGTTAAACCCCTCTAAAACCATATCTAGTGTATTCCACCTCCACAATGCCAATGCCAAAAATGAATTGCATATCTACATGGATGGTGAGAGACTAAAGCATGATCCTAACCCAATGTACTCAGGAGTGACTGTAGGTAGGACTCTGTCCTTCGGGAACATTTGAAAAAACATCAGGAAAGGTCAAACCCAGAAACAACCTACTAATGAAACTTGCTGGGTCTGCATGGGGCACTGCTTTCACAACACACTGGACCTCAGCACTTGCCCTATCATACTGCACAGCAGAGTGCTGTGCATCTGTCTGGCAAAGGTCATCACACATAGATCTTGCTGATATTCAAATGAATTCAACAACGTGCTTCATAACTGGAACCCACTGGTCAACACTCTGCCCCTGGCTTCCTGTCCTTGCAAACATCACTCCACCCCACACCCATTGACTGATGAAAACCCATAAGCTGGTTGAAACCATCCAGGCTGCACCATCACTTATCACTCCATGATAGCCTGTACAACCCATCTCCTGTCCACCTTGATTGGTAAGGGGATCAAAGGTTACAGGGACAAGGCGGGAGAATGAGGTTGAGAAACTTATCAACCATGACTGAATGGTGGAGCAGACTCGATGGGCCGAATAGCCTAATTTCTGCTCCTATGTCTTATGGTCTTATGGTCTTCCATCTTGGTGTCCATGTGAAGAAACCTTCCTGAGCAAGATCTACCAGCAGACAGCCTTTGAATCAAGGAATTGGAAACATAGGAATTCACTAACAAATTCCTTGTCTCAAACCCCATCTGTCAAATGGCAGGCTTTGAATTACCATGGTGACAGTGCCCCTTGCTAAACAGGCTCAGGAGAGGCCAGAGCCCCTGTGCAGCCAAACCTCCACCACTGGGACCCCAGTACAAACACATTATGCACTTGTGGCAAGACAGAAAGAATGATGCACATTACCAAGGAATGTCCCCTCTGTAGTATAAAGGTCTTAGGGTTAGTGTGGGACTGAGTACTGTACCACCACAGAGTGGTGTAAGAGAACACATGACCCACACCTAAGAGTCAGTCTAATGTTGGATGGAGCCATGTGCACAAGCAAGCATGGAAACAGTTCCTAGATTGAACCTTTAACTGTTTGTATGCACATAGTTTTTGTAGTTAATAAATACATATGGTTAACCTACTTAAGAGCACGAGGACTTCATTAAGACCTACCATACAGTATCCAACACTACAACATGATGGAGGCTCTTGAAAAAACCCAGGACCTCAGAGAAGTTGGAGCAGAAATTCAAAACCCGGAAAGTTAACAGAGCAGCATTTTCTGATCTGACTGAAAGCACCTGAAGTGAAGACAGGGTTGGAGATCACCTGAGAGCAGCTCTGTAGCAGAATTGGAAGCAGAGGGCAGAAGAAAAGTCTCCACTATGCAACTGAGAACTCCACAAGATTGCACAGAGGTTCAGTTTGAATACTCACAGATTGCAGAGTCAAAGGGCCTAGCAGGGGTGAGCTAAAATGTTTAAATTCCAGGATACAGCAAGTCCTGAGAAACTTTTGAAGAGTTCAGTGGTCAGAAATTACCATTTAAAAACTCGGTCAGAAAGCCAGTGACATCTGAGCTCACTCTGAAAAGGAAAAAAGATTAATTTGGAAGAATCGCTACTAAAGAATCAGCTTTAAAGGCCACTAAAGACCAGGATTTGACGCTTTTGTGATTCTAAAGCATAGCACTGAAACAGAGAAGTCTGCAGCTGGTTGATCCAAGCAGCCATTGTTTAAAATTTGTTCAAGGTTGAGCGTTGTCATGAAGACATTAATGTATATAATGTTATTAGAAATTATTTTTAAATTGGACTTGTAGTAGGGCCTGTGTCTGTGGGTGTGAGTGTGTGTGTCTTAATTGGATTAAACCAGCTAGTCTGGGTGCTTTGATGTATAGTAGTTTTGAAATGTTAAACAGTAAAGTAGAAGGTACATTTGCTTTCATTCAAAGACTTGGGGTGAAGTCTTGCATCTAACTAGGAGACACCAAACAAAATGTTTACATTACTAATAAAATTGGTACTGTGAAAGGGGTTTTGTTGTTAGAAGAGGTGGAGTTCAAAGGGCCTGGTGATACAATGAGAATTTACATTCAAAGAGAGGGCTAGGTATATACAGAAAAAAGTTTTGTGTGTGGGCCAGAGGCATGTAATATCTAAGCAGCCTGTAAGTCCTATCACTTTGTCTGCAAAGGAACAAATTGAAAGGAACTTCATTTTGAATTTGTAAGACAAAATGTACTTTGTCTGGTGTCTGTTTAAGTCTATGGGTTATTGTTGCCTTGGGTAAGATTGCCTTGGAGTGATTAATTTGGGGATTTATTTAAAAGTTATTACGGTAGTATTTTGTAGACATGTGTATGTGTTTAAATTGTTGTTGAATTAATAAATGTTAAATTTAATTTATATAAAAAACCTCGAGGCTTGGTGGGTTTTATTCCTGAATTCAGAGCTGCATCTCAAACATACCAGTTGAAAATAGGTTATGACAGTTGTTTAAAGTTTCCCTTTGGGATTTTAAATAAATCAGCCTTTACCAACTGCTGTCTCATAACAGCGTGAGTGCTAATACAGTGGGAGCCCGCAAAACTGGCTGACACAGAAAAACCCTTTGACTTCAAATGAACACAGTGCCATTTTCAATTTCAGCAATATTTTAAAGCTGAGCTTACACTTTAAAAACTTTTAACCATGGATCAGAAATCCACTCTTCAGGTCAATTTAGACTAATCCAAGAACCAGATCAATCACCTAATTGGGGACTTTGGAGAAAATGTTTACTTAGGTATATGATTTCTTCAGGTCTGAATAAAAAGATAGAAGCTAAACAAGTTAACATGTTGCATTATTTGGTAGGTTTGATTGTGGATGACACTAGTGCTAGACAAGGAATCAGCGAATCATTTGCTAAATTTGAAGAAGCATTAAAAATAATTTGATGTTATTTTAACCTAATCCTTGAAAGGGCTAAATTTAATAAAAGTGTCCAGCAGCCAGGACAACCTGTTGACTCGTTCATTAATGATCTGTACAGAATGGTTGAAGGCTGCGAATACGGAGAACTAAAATCTGAATTTATCAGGAATAGAATAGCGGACGACACACGCTCAGACATGCTGCAAACAAAGGAAGATCTAACCCTCAAGAAAGCTATCCAGATTCAAAAACAGAATTATCTGGAAAAACTCAGCAGGTCTGGCAGCATCAGTGGAGAAGAAAAGAGTTGACGTTTCGAGTCCTCATGACCCTTCAACAGAACTGAGTGAATCTTAGGAAAGGGGTGAAATATCAGCTGGTTTTAGGTGGTGGGGGAGAGAAGTGTCGGGGGGTGGTGTGGTTGTAGGGACAAGCAAGCAGTGATAGGAGCAGATAATCAAAAGATGTCACAGACAAAAGAACAAAAGAACATAGAGGCGTTGATGGTGGTGATATTATCTAAACGAATTTGTTAATTAAGAATGGATGGTAGGGCACTCAAGGTACAGCTCTAGTGGGGGTGGGGTGGAAAGGCTAGCAGGGCATAAAAGATTTAAAAATAATGGAAATAGGTGGGAAAAGAAAAATCCATATAAATTATTGGAAAATACAAAAGGAAGGGGGAAGAAACAGAAAGGGGGTGGGGATGGAGGAGGGAGTTCAAGATCTAAAGTTGTTGAATTTAATATTCAGTCCGGAAGGCTGTAAAGTGCCTAGTCGGAAGATGAGGTGCTGTTTCTCCAGTTTGCGTTGGGCTTCACTGGAACAATGCAACAAGCCGAGGACAGACATATGGGCAAGAGAGAAGGGTGGAGTGTTAAAATGGCAAGCAACAGGGAGGTTTGGGTCATTCTTGTGGACAGACCGCAGGTGTTCTGCAAAGCGGTTGCCCAGTTTACGTTTGGTCTCTCCAATGTAGAGGAGACCGCATTGGGAGCAACGAATACAGTAGACTAAATTGGGGGAAATGCAAGTGAAATGCTGCTTCACTTGAAAGGAGTGTTTGGGCCCTCGGACGGTGAGGAGAGAGGAAGTGAAGGGGAAGGTGTTGCATCTTTTGCATGGGCATGGGGACGTGCCGTAGGTGGGGGTTGAGGAGTAGGGGATGATGGAGGAGTGGACCAGGGTGTCCTGGAGGGAACGATCCTTATGGAATGCCACCAGCGGGAGTGAAGGGAAGGTGTGTTTGGTGGTGGCATCATGCTGGAGTTGGCGGAAATGGCGGAGGATGATCCTTTGAATGCGGAGACTGGTGGGGTGATAAGTGAGGACAAGGGGGATCCTATCATGTTTCTGGGAGGGAGGAGAAGGTGTGAGGGCGGATGATCGGGAGATGGACCGGACACGGTTGAGGGCCCTGTCAATGACTGTGGTGGAAAACCTCGGTTAAGGAAGAAGGAGGACATGTTAAAGGAACTGTTTTTGAAGGTAGCATCATCAGAACAGATGCGATGGAGGCGAAGGAACTGAGAGAATGGAATGGAGTCCTTACAGGAAGCGGGGTGTGAGGAGCTGTAGTCGAGGTAGCTGTGGGAGTCGGTAGGCTTGTAATGGATATTGGTGGACAGAAGACCCAAAAATGACTGATGAAGTTGAGACTGCACACCAAGACGACTCACAACTATGCCTCTTGAGTGAGGTCAAAAATCCACGATTTTCATATTGGAATGTAGACATTTTGGTTAACAGCCATCTCACAAACTTTAAATTGGACACGGGGGCCAGTGCTATGGTCCTGTCGGACAGAGCTGGTGACCCGATGGCTGATCCCATCCATGACACCCTTATACAGAACAGGAGGCACAAAGTTCCCGGTGAAAGGTACCCTAATGTCAACACTGAGGTACGAGGATAAAAGAATCCAAGAGACCCTGTTCGTGGTTCACAACCAAGACTGTTCACCATTAAGCCGCAAAGCCTGTGTTGAACTTAACCTTCTGCAAAAAATTGATGAGGTCAATGAACAAGGACCTGTTTCCAAGTATAAAAGTGAGTTCCTGAAGCTCTTTACTGGATTGGGGTGACTAAAAAATGCATACAAGATCACACTGAGGGAGGATGCTAAACCCATGTTCCTATTCACACCATGAAAGATTCCCTACCCACTCCTGAAACTGCAGCAGCTGGACAAGATGACAAATATGGGAGTCATCTCCCCAGTCACACAACCAGCCACATCCCAGTGCCAAAACCAAACAGGTGCATCTGTATTTGTGTCAATCTGACACAGCTCAATAAAGCTGTAGCCAGAAAAGTACATTCCATGTCCTCAGTGGATGAAAGCCTGACTGAGCTCTTGAAGAGCATGGTATTTTCAAAGCTGGAGATCAATAGTGGCTTTTAGCAACTTCCCCTTGACGAAGAGTACAGTCTGCTGTCCACATTCATTACCCACTTTGGCAGATTCTGCTTTAACTGCCTGCCGTTTGGAATCACTTTGTTGCCAGAAATGTTTTAAGGTATGATATCGGCTATATTGCAGGGCCTACAGCGGGTCATTTGCCACAATGCATTGGTTCACGGTACAACGGTGGAGGAACATGACAAGAGACTCACAGCAGCCTTAGAGCATCTGCAGGAAACAGGGCTGACGCTGAATGAGAAATAGGAGTTTTCCAAAACATCAGTCTGGCTCCTTGGCCATATCGTCAGCAATAAAGGCATCCTGACAGACCCAGAGAAAACTAAAGCTATTAGTGAGTTCCCAGCCCCATCCTCGATTTCAGACATCCAGCGATTCTTGGGAATGGTGGACCAGTTGGCAAAATTTTTACCAAATTTGGCACAGGTCACAGAACCTTTGAGACATCTGCTTAAGAAAGACCAGGCATGATGCTGGGACTCACGTCAAGAGCAAGTATTCACTCGCATCAAGGAAATGCTGCTCTCTACTGACAGTCTAGCCCACTACAATCCATCCCTGCCCACCACCATAGCAGTGGATACTTTGTCCACAGGCCTTGGAGTGGCCCTATTCCAGGAACAATGAGATGGAAGTCACCGACTGGTTTACTATGCGTCCAGAGAGTTGTCGGACACGGAGATGAAATATGCCATCATAAAAAAGGAAGCCCTCTCAGTCACGTAGACATGTGAGAAGTTTTCAGACTGTATCACAGTTTCAAGGCATAATTGAAACAGACGGTAAGTCATTAAACTCATTGCTGGATGGGAAAGAACTAGCAAAGATGCCTCCTAGAATCCAGAGGTTCCGCCAACACCTCATGAGGTTTGCCTATGAGACAGTGTACATCCAAGGTAAAAACCAAACAATGGCAGGTACATTTTCCAGGGCTGTCTTCCAACAAAGCAGGACATCAATCCCATCAAAGAGTTGGAAGTTGGAAGTGTACTTCTAATTGACAAGGAGGCACCTGCCAATAAGCTGTCAATAAAATGAGGAACAAATGCGTGATGAGGAGTGTGCCGATTGTCATGAACACTTTAATCACTGAAAATGGTTCATCTTCAAGGACCAAGAAATTTCTGGAAGAATTTGTGTTTTAAAAGACACTGTCTATTAAACAGTTAATGCAGGACTCTGATTGCTAACCCTAGAAAAAACATCCTTTCACAAGAAAAGATTTTAAAGTTTTAAAGAAGCTGGAAGCCTCTTTACTCTGGTGTACAAAAGGAACATGTAATGTAAAAGTAAATGGTAACTTATGGCTTTGGAAAAAAACCATGCCTGGAAAAACTGTTTAAAAGTTGGTTTTGCTTTAAGAGAAAGGACCAACTGCTTGTTAAAGGAAGGCAGCAGCCTTTTTGCAGCCCAGAGCCAGTCCACAGCCAAAAGTGAATATAAGCTGCTCCTAAATTGCTGCGTGCTGGAATAGAGTACCTGCAAGTGTTCCTCAAGTCCGCCTGAAAAACAGTGCAAGGGCCATCGACTGTTTCACAGATCCGCGCTGAGAGACCAACTGTATAACTGGATGCCATTTCAAGGATTCCATCCTCCTTCTCTTTCCCTTGAGCCACTGACTTTTAAGCTTTTGCAGAGTTCCTCCATTTTAAAACATTTTTGGGACGTGTGTGTGTGTGTGTGTGTGTGTGTGTGTGTGTGTGCGCATGTGCGTTCATGTGTGCTTGTGTGCATGAGAGACTTAGGGTATCCCAAAAGAGTAATTAGTATAATTTCATATTCCATAATGTATGTTAATAAGCTTTGCCTTTCTATTCAACAAGACTGGTTTTATAACAAACTAACAAGTTTTTGTTTATTGAAAGAAGCCTGCTTCAAGTCGCTTTTATTCTGGGTAACAGCAGCAAAGGTAAATGATTGACCATTCTAGTAAATGAATCAAACATTTAAAGTAATGGTGTGACCTGTGGAGTAGTGGGACTAGATCAACTGGGCACTTCTCCCATCCCGGTTGTAACACTGCATCCGCAGTTACCGCCAACCAGGGCGGCCACAACAGAGACCAAGTGATTCTACCTTGAAATCTTGGTTCGAACAACAAATACACTTTATGGTGATAGATGATTTCCTGGTCTATAATGATCAGCTGGTCATCCCAGTTTCCCTTTAGTTGGAGATCCTTCAAAAAATACGTCAGAACCACCTGGGCATCACCAAGTTCAGGGCCCATTCTCCTGTCTGGTGACCAGAGTGATTGAAGACACCTTACCAAACAGTCAGGTGTGTGCGTTGCACTGGCAGGATCAAAGAGAGCCCCTCGCCCCCACACATTTCCCAACCAGGCCATGGGAGAGGCTGGGCATTGACCTATTTCTCTTCAATAGCAAGTTGTTCCTTATAGTGGTGAATTACTTTTCCATATTGGTTGAGGTGAAGCAAATATACATGAGTACCACAGAGGCAGCAATTAAGATACTGAAAGAGATGTTTGTGAGCCACAGCATCCTGGGTGAGATCATGTCTGATAACGGCTCACAATTTTCAAATGAGTACTTTGCGCACTTCGCCATCACATTTGGCTTCCATCACCATACCAGCTCCCCGCAATACCCACAGACAAATAGGGAGTAGGAAAGAAGGATCCGCACTGTAAAAGCCGTCCTAAAGCAGCATAAGGAATTTCTTACAGTAATGCTAACCTACAGTTCCAGCACATTACAATTTGGCCTGTCCCCATCCCAACTCCTGATGGCAGGAAACCCTGCACACAACTTCCAATCCTGCTGAAAAAACTACTACCAGGGTTGGTAACCAAGGATTACCAGGACATCCAAGCAAGAGAGCAGTCCTACTGGCAGAAGCAGGCTTTCACCTTCAATAAAAGGCACCCAACAGACACTCGCCACAACTACGAAAGGATGATATGGTCTGGATTAGAGACCTCGAGAAACAGGGCAGTAATAACAGGAAGGATGATGATCAGTCTTGGTCCTACCTGGTTGGCAGCCCAGAGGGTACAGTCAGGAGAAAAAGGAGGCGTCTCCACCTCGTCCCTAGACTGCCCGTTGTCTCAGTACAGTGGAGAGACATCAAGGAAGATACCCAGATGCCAGAACAACCTCCAAATCAACAGAGTTTACCTGCAGTAACAGAGCCTACCACTCCTTTGACCAGTGTGAATGGGATATTGAAGGGTCATAAGACCTCCAGACTGCTTGAACCTATTAACTCAGAGACTTGAAGGGGGCGGAGATGATGTCAATATTAGGGGTAAACTGGAATAACTTGAAATACATTGGATAAAGACTTAGGGCAGGTGCAGTATAAGGGTCTGGCACATGTAGGGACACGGGACTGAGTACAGTACCACCCACACAAAGACGTAAGAGAACACATGACCTGCACCGAGGGGTTAGTCTGGTGTTTGACAGAACCATTTGCACAAGCAAACATGGATACAGCTCCTCACTTGAACCCTTTACTGTGTATATGTACATAATTCTTGTAGTTAATAAATACATACAGTTAACCTACTTAAGACTATGAAAATTTCATTAAGACCTACTGAATTGTGGCCAACACCCTACAACACTCTTTACAGATGAAGTGGCAGACTAATCACCTTAAACTCAGCAAATGAAGAGACTATTGTTTGTCTTCGAGGATTTGCATTTGCTAAATAAAAGTGATAATGTACCTCTCTGCTATTTTAACAGAAATATTTAATTCATGTATTTATTAATGCCATGTTGAAACATCAGAGGGATGAATTTCATATGAAAGTTGTAAGGGGTTTTCTTTATACTCATGTCACATGGTGAAATTTCAAGATCTTTTTAAATTTCAAGACTGAGCTTAATTCAATACTTCTGCCACCCTCTATTATGTCTTCCATTGAGACTATTGGCTCTCCAAATAATCCCAAGGTTTGCATAACAGGGCATGTGAATGCTGTATTTGATATTAATTTTAGCTGCTAAACCACTAAAGAGATAGAAACATCCAATTACATAATTAATTCAGAAATTTATATTGGAATAAGGTAGTTGAACCCACGAAACTTCCATTTTTTAAACTTCTAAACAAATGGTGAAATCCTTACCGTTGCGTGAATTGATTTATATATAAACGATTCCATTATCCAGCTATCAAATCTTTCTTTTTGTCAATAAGGTGGATATCTTAGTTAGCCTCTTGAACATATTGTCTTGGGGTATAGTAAAGGAGGGAAGTGAACAGCATAAAATCCATCCAACAAACATTTTTAGCCTTTATTGAGGGGATTATTCTCAATGTTTGGCTGATCTGATTTGAATCTAAAATGACCACTGAACCTTTCTTAAGAGGTAGGATTTTTTCTTTTTTCTTCCAAAAAAAGACACCTGTCAGGTTAAGGCAACAAAAAATAAAGCAGTGTGTTCAGGCTTATGGAAGTTACAAAGCTGGGATCAATGCCATTTTGACTGGCTGAGTTAATCTAGCACACGGACAAGAGTGAAAGATGTGATCCCATTCATGTCACTGGGTATCCGAAAGGGCAAAGAAAACCCTGGGGATGATGTGACTAGTAGTGAACATCCAATATGTCCCATGCTCAAAGAAGTGTGATGAGAAAGCTTGTCGTAGAGGTTGTTGTATTCAGTCCTGGATGTGAGTAGAAATGAATGGGCAGGTGAGATGACAAGAGTTATGAGAAAGTTTGGCTGCAGCATGGTGTGGAGATTAGGATCCACAGAAGAAGAGCATTCAATGATGAGATACTTTTTGACATTTATTTGTTGGTTATGGATCCACCAGTGTTATAGAGAGACAAACCGGTCATTCTTGAAAAAATCTTAAATAACATTTGATAAAATCACATCACTGTTGTGATTAATTTTCTGATCCACAGCAATATACACATCTTCCTAGAAAGATGACATATTGGGTGATACTGTGGAGATCTCATGAACACAGGTACTGCTGATTTCTGGTATCGGGAGTTGTTTTCTGTTGTGATAAATACATTAATCCATTTATCTATAAATACATCCAATCATTAGAACTGTAGGCTATGTTTTTCACTTCAATTCCTCTCCCACAGTCACAACAATACTGATTCATGTAGATGGATATTTCCACATGTGCCTGCTAACCTGTACACAAGTAACTGTTCTTCATAGCTGAGCCTATGCCATGAACCTGGACAGACTAATCGATGGCAAAAGCCATCACAGCCAAGATGATGAGCTGTTTAACATCTCTTTTTGTTCCACACGGGCAGTTCAATCAGTCACTAAGCCATTTGGAGCACTGTTTCACCTTTAATGAACAAGCCTACATTCTTGCTTTGACTCCTTTATGCATTTCAAAAGTACCTTTCATCATACATTTCAAAGCAAACTGACTAACTTTCTAAACACTGCTGAATTGTACAGGTGGATCCCAGTGATCATACGTGTTATGAATGTAATTTATTTCAAGTAATTGTCTTGCATTTTGGTTAATGCATTACTATGCTGTTATTTCACGAAAATTGACATTGTTGCATGTCCACTTTATATCAATACCAATCAAAGACATGTGGTGAGAGGAGAACTCTGTAACTGGAAAGTAAACTTTTCATGAACACTAACCTGGAAAGTGATCAAACGCTGATCAACAGATTCAGAAAAAGCTGACAAAGCAAAGACAGTCCTGAATTTAGGCCTAAGGCATATGGTTCCTCTGTAAATTGTGATGATCTTTGACCTGGATGCAGTACAGTGAGGAAAATGTATAATTTCTTTAGAATGTCTGATGAATCTATAAGTTTTAAAAATGTTTGAAATTGACTTTTAAAAGTTTGCACTAATTGTAAAGGGATCAATTGTAATTTTCTTGAATAACAAGAACTACTGACCCATGGTGAGCTTTCACCTGGAAATAGTACAAGCAGGAAGGAAGTTGATGTATGAAAGTAATGTGACCAGACACTAAGGAGAGAGTTCCAGGTACAAGGGAGAGCTGCAGCAGAAGGGCAGAACAGAGAAGGCACATTTACAAGGAGCTGTGGGTATACAACAGTTACAAAATATAGAAAACTGAAGACAGGGTTAGAGCAGGAATTATGAATTGGGCAATTTTACTGCTGTGCTTCAATTTTGCCAGAGCAAACTAAACCTTTCATTGAGATGTATTAAAAGGTTTAGCTAAAGGAGTCTCTGGGGAATCTGTGCAATCAAGTCTGTTGTGTACCTAGCTCAGAAGGTTCTGCAGAAGCATCTTGGTGACAGGGAACTCAGGAGTGGAGTTACTGCTGCAGTTGATTTGAGGAACAAATCCAATCAGTGAGAAAAATGAGAGATCTAACATATGGGAGGCAACATTGGAAAGATTGTACAATTGCACATGGTGCCACATTTGTTCAGGGACTGATGCAAATGTTTATAATCTTGTGGGATAGTCTTTGGTGTATCAGCAATTCCAGGTTAATTTATAGTTCACACTGACCATAATTGGCCTGGTAATTAATGTTTAATTTATGCTAATTCTGATTCACATTAAAATAACAATTACAAAAAGTGGAAACTTGGTAATAATTTGTTCAATTGAGGAGGCCTTTAGTAAATTTGGTTATTTTGATTTCCAGTTTCCCCCTGTGGACTTAAGTCTAGGATATGAACCCAGGCACTGCAGTGGGTTCACTGCAACTTTCCAGCATTTAAGCAAACACGATTTCACATTTGTTTTTGCTATCTTTTCTTGGGAAATTCACATGGGTACCTTTGAGACTCAAGCCTTTGTTGAGAGAGATGACCTGACTCTCAGAGGCATAAAGCAGTTGTGAAATGATGATTTACAGTCTGTTGCAGTGCAAGTGGAGATGAATGTAAGATCGGGGCTAAGAGGATTGGGATCCTTGAAGTTTTGGAGTTCGAATATTTTCATTTAGGGTTTTACTTTGGTAAATTTGGTTATCACATTTATTCCCTGGGGATCATAAGAAAATGTAATGGGAAACAGGCTACAGGTGTATGCAACAATTATATGGGAAAATGTGGAAGAATTAAATTAACAATATTTGTTAATTGTATTCCTAATATTTAATTGACTAATTTTTAAAAATTGACAATTTTTTATTCCCTGAGATTATTAATACCATGTATTACAGAAACATGAAAAGGTAATTTAGCCTTTGGTGCCTTTTGTCATTAAACTAGTTCATGGCAGATTTGCATCTCAACTCTAGTTGTCTACCTTTGCTTCATATTATTTGATGTTTTTACCTAACAAAAGTCTATGAATCACAGTCTTGAAAATGTCAACGGACTCAGTATTTACAGACATTTTGGCGGGGGTTGCGGGTGGGAAGTTGGGGGAAGCTACCCTCAGTGTGAAAAAAAGTGCTTCCCAATTTTTTTCTTAAATTACCTAACTCTAATTTTAAAATCATAGGATTATTCCATTTGTTTCTGACTCTCCCACCGGAGGAAAGGGTTTCTTTGTATTTATAGAATCCCTTATCATTTTAAAGACCTCAATTATATCAACCCTCAACGGTCTAAATTAGAGGCATACGAGCTAAGTTTATGCAACCTCTCGTCATAATTTAATCCATTAAACCCTGGTGACATTCAGGTGAATCTGTAGAAAAATTAACACATCAATTACCTGGAACCTGCCATCTGTTTCTTCTCTCTTTACATGCGCAACAACAAAACTATTTAGTCACAGTCCAGTTTTAACTTTAATACTATCTGATTTTTATAGCTCGTTGGTTGAAATTAATATAAATCCCATTGAATGAGGGTGAGAGGGGGAGGTGGTGATGGTGGAGATGCTCCAATCAAAAGGAGGAAGTTAATGGACCGAATATGGCCAGCAACGTGCATCGCACAAGACAGGAAATTGTTAAGTGACAAGAAGTAATATTTCTTTCACCGTTGCTCCTCTCCCATGAAACATGGAAATTCTGATATTCCGCTATATTTATCGAACAAGCATCAATTTGCAATTTTCAAGGCTGGGCGAGTATCATCTGCCAGTTCCCGTTTGAAACAGGAAACTCGGTGCAATGCGGTTCAGTTAAACAGCAGTTTCCGCTTTGTCAGCTGAAGCTTGGATTCCTATGAAAAATCCGAGAAAATCTCACTCATCACATTCAATGAAAAGCGAGTAAGAAAAGAAAGACAGTTTAAGTATCCTTTTAGTGCAATGGTAGGCGTCTAATTTCCACGTTCGATCGTAACATAAATTATTTTCTATAAATTCCCAAAAAGCAATGAAGAATGTAGTTTTAAAAAAGTTCCTCGAAATAAAGAGCATATGTAAAGACTGGTTTGAAAGTGATAATTATTCTATATATCATCAGAACTCCATTGTACTTGTCTAGCCTGGACAGGAAAGCTATGTCTTAGTTTTATATGAAAGCTGGCATTGTACTTGAGACTAATGGGGACTCTAGCAGGCAGTGGATTGAGCTAATCTTTCCTTTCGCTGTACAGTCACCGTCTTCAGTCAATGGCAATGCTGTGTCTATGGGGAGAGGCCAACAGCACTGACATCAGTACAGCGAGATTATACTGCCGAGTATTCCGCAAATAAACTTGACAGGCAGACTCCATCGCAGTTAGTGGTTTAACAAATAGCTCTGTTCTTTTACAGTTATAGCTCACTCTTAATAAACAAGTAGCTCATTTACTCGTAATGATTTGTGCTATAAAAGCAGCTAATTTGCAGATTGCTTTAACCCTCCTAGTTTCATTATTGAGGAGGAGATTTAATATGAACAACTAGCAGCGGACTCTTGGCTGCTGATAGCAATGCGATTACACTTCTGTAAATGGGCAGCTAACTCTAAGCAACATTTTGTGATGATTTATATGGAGTTAGGTCGCAGATCAGCCATGATCTCATTGAATGGCGGAACAGGCTCGAAGGGCTAAGTGGCCTCCGGCTTTTCCTATGTTTCTGCGTTCTTCCTACGTTCCTATTTTGTAAACCGTGTTTGATATGATGAGCATTGCAACAGACTTCCAACGCGGAAGCTTTGTCTAGACGATGAATTCTGGGCAACAAAGTCGATTGTGAAACGGGGCTCTGCAATGGATTTGTGTGTAGTTTTATTAAGTATTTGGATTTCTGAACATGAGAATTAAAAATTGGAATTTTGTATAATTGGAATTGGGTAACTGGAATTTTATACAATTGGATAAAACTATAGGAATTCTGCGTTGCCTCCATGATGAAACTGATTAATCTTAGAGATGTGTGATATTTCCCTGTCAAGCGACCATCGCTGCTTTCTAAGGAACGAGAATAGAAATCGCCGTCATGTATTGTGCGGTGCTCCAATTATCTCTGCATTTCTGAGTTTCTAAAGTTAGGCAACTGCATTAGTCTCCAAAATCTTTTCTAAAGGCAGTTGCAGATCTGACTGAATCGCTGAAAAGACGAGTTTGTTTTTTTTTTGCAATTTCCTGTAAAATAAGTCAAACAGCACGGAAATTTGAAAGACATTTTAAACTGAAACCGTAGTTTCTGGATTAAGCTTCGTGATTTTCTGAACTGTCAAAACGCTGGTGGCAGAAAGTGTGGTCGAGTTCATTTGACGATAAGTTCATGTGTGATGCTGTTGTTCAGTTCAAAAAGAGAAAATGACAGAAGGATGACAGGATCTAAATCGCAATTAATTTCAGCGGTGTAAGAGTCCTGAGCTTTGCTGTCTCGATGTGAGAAGCAAAGCGCTAGATTTAGATGATCAGAAAGACTGCATCTGTATTGATCAGTTTCCAACATCTGAACTGTCAAAATCCAGTCCATCCGATCCCTTTCTTCTCCAAAAGATCGTTGGATTTGCAGGCATGAAAGACCGGAAATTGTTTTCATGACCGAACGTGCAACAAATATCACTCCATGCGTAAAACACAGACTTCCAAAAAGAATTTGATATATTCATATCTTACGGATTAATATCCTTACTTTGTTGTTATAATGAGTCAACTGACACCGACTCCCACTGCTCAAACATTCCACATCATATGTTTCTTCTAGTTTGATCTGTTCAGCGCTGTCAAGACAAGCAAAACAAGCAGAAGCAGGTTTTATCAAAATTAACATAAAAGCATTTTGGAATCCATTAGGTTCCCTGGTTGTGATTGTGGACGGAAATGATAAAATCTGGACAGCGCGTGTGTGTGTTATTGCAATAACGGCATCAGACTGTTTACATTAACTGATTGTTCTTTGAGGAGCGGAATGATTGTACTCAATATATTCACAAGAAGAAACAGATTCATTGTATGATTTTGCAGTCTCCATATCCGCCTCTAACTGTGTCCTTAGGTTAAAAGTGAGTGTTGTGTTGTGAACGATTAGCAGTTATATTTCAGCCAAAAAGTGGGGTACCAATTATTTTGATTTTAAAAAATCCAACTCGATACTTGAAATAGAAAATCATCGTAAACCAACGTTGCTTTATGTATGATAAAGGCCAGAAAAAGCGAGAGCAGAGGGCAAGACTAGAGAAAGCAAAGCTAAAGAGGTACTAGAGAAACAGGGACGAGAGAGAAATTAAAGGAGCCTTAAAAGGGAACGAAACTAGAAAGAAAGGTGTAGAGAGAAAATAAAGAGGCTGGACACAGTGAGCAAAGAGGCCAGGAATAAGAGGCGGAAGAAATTGAGCCGAAATAGAGAGACAGTGAATGAGAAATCAAACTATCAGAAGGGCAACGGAAAGAAAATTGTGCTGGAAATTCATCTTTTGAAAATCATTATTCACTCTCTTGACTGCCTCTGCGCAAAATAAGTGGCTGGTAGCGGAATCCTGGGTTGGAGTCTTTGGCTGGGATGTGAAGTTGGAGTACCATAGTGCAAGTGAAGAGAAGGTTAAGAGGCTGGACAATTTGCTACATTGGCTGATCCCAGAAGAAAATTTCAACCTTTGCTTTGCCCTACCATAACTACATAACATAAATGAACCGATCTTAGATGCCTTACATCGGGCGAAAAGTTAGAAAATGGTGCTAAGTAAACCGGTTCAAATGGTTCTAAACACGGCTCTCGAACTACCTACGCAGTTCATTGTGCCCAATATTCTTGAACACTTTGATGTACCGTCTGCTTTAAAAACTCTGGTATCTGGTGTTCTTAAACCGTAAAACTTGTCCGTGTTATCTGATTACAGAGACATCTGGAGCACGTACTTCCTCCTAATATTTATCTGCACGACACGTATACTGTCGGCACTCTAATTCTAAAGGCAATTCCTTTTTTCAGGAGGAATTGTGAAGCAACTAGATAATTCAATGACAGCGTGTCAGTTATATTAGCACCGAAGCGTCGGCTGAGGGCGCATTTTGTAGCCCTGCTTAAAGACAGAATCGGACCAATCCCCTCATCACATGATTGCGCATCCATTGTTTAAATCCTTATAGTAGGAATCGTTTACCTTTCATGGTGATCCACTTACTAAGAACGCAGCACTTGCATGTGCACCATACATGGAGAGAGGCCGAGACAGGACTAAGGGACAGGGAAGGAACCCGTTCAAAAAATTTAAACACTTTGCTTTGCGGTTGTCCAATTGCTCTTGTTTCAGCAATCAGATCTTTTGTTCGGAAGATTGAATACATTACATTTATTTTATCTTAAAGCCGACAAACCTCCCATAATTCATTAAATAAAACCTAGAGATTGAAGCAAAATGTTAAACAGTTTGCATCAGAGATAAGGAATGAGGATTGGTTCCAGGATATTAACGATTATTTCCAGTATTGAATTCAACATAAGGTTTCAAGATTTTATTAACCGTTTGTTTCACAAAAATTCTAAGGATAAAATTTTTCTTCAATGGTAGGATTTCCTCTACTGTTTCTACAGATTGTTCTTGTCTTCATAATGATTATTTTGCTTTCCCATTCTGCCAGTCATTTTCTCTTGCAATGAGGAGAGAATCATTAGCCCCGCTCGCTTTGAAACTTTTATTCAGGTGCATTTTTTGTTTGCTTATATATTTTATTTTAATGCTAAGAATGGTTTGGAGATTCGTGTTTTCAGTTTCGTTTACCTGGCATTAATAAATAACTTCAGTTGTTTTTAATTTTTTTCAAATCAGATTTTAGGTACAGAGACAAGGGCTTGGCTGTGTTGGAAGGGCAGGAGGAAACCCGCATTTAACACCAATCTAATTCTTGACTCCCTGCATTCTAATTCCTATATTTTTTTTAGCAAAGGGTTTAGAATTTAACTCCACTCGTCATTTTGCTCCTGTCTAGGAACTCGTGGGTAAAAATTCTTCTGCTGCCTTAAATATTTTCTTTTAAAATCGTTCGAACAGAAGTCACTGTTACGCCAACAGTGAGGCTAAGGGAACTGGTTATCATTTATGCCCAAATCGTTAAAGTCAGAAGGATCATTTCTGTGGCGACAATAAAATATCGTTTTCCCGGATATAAATTAGGGCAGATAGCTCTTGCCCCACCAGGCTGAAGGACTGAATTGGCAGAAACAATGGACAGTACAGACTGAATCCGTATAAAACCAAAATATTGGGTTTACTAGAATGTATTACTGAATTGAGTAAACGGACCTTTCAAATAAAAAAGACAGTTCTGGAACTAGTTATATTTTCAACAGAGAACACGTGAAGCTAAATCGAAGTTGCAGCGCATTGACCCACGGTATGTCGTCAGTACCAAAGAGCATTTGCATTGTAGCTTCTTGTCAGAGAGCGGTGACTACAGTTCGGATTCAAGGAAGGCAGACTGTGTTTGTACAGTCCTAGAAGAAACGTCAACCACGAGCAATTCTAGTTCAGGAGATTGAAGATTCAGTCTTCTGATCTTTTCTTTGAAATAAAATATTTCCCAGTAAACATTTGCTATGTATCTTTGAAACTAATTGTTCTATCCAAAGCAAAAACAGAATTACCTGCAAAAACTCAGCAGGTCTGGCAGCATCGGCGGCGAAGAAGACCTGTTCTGCTGAAGGGTCATGAGGACTCGAAACGTCAACTCTTTTCTTCTCCGCCGATGCTGCCGGACCTACTGAGTTTTTCCAGGTTATTCTGTTTTTGTTTTGGATTTCCAGCATCCGCAGTTTTTTATTTTTATTTTTGTTCTGTCCAAGTTAAACCTCTGTAGGAGCATCGATATAGGCGCCTCTTTCAATCGTTAGAAAGTTAATCATGTGTAAAACAAATGTATTCCCTTGATATTGAAGTTAGGATCAGACAATTTATCAAGTTCAAGGAAGTTTCACTGCTTTGAATATCTGGCTTGACTTGAATGTAATGAGTAACTAGGTAAAGTGTGCGGAGGGAAATGAGCAGAGAGGATTCCGCAGCCCGAATAGGCCCCGCCAAATTTTGCATTTATTTAAATCGATGGGCTGTGCTGTGGTGGTATTTCGAACATACGAGTTGGGAGCATGAGTAGTCCATTCGGCCCATCGAGCTTGCTCTGCCATTCAGTAAGTTCATGGCTGATCTGATTGTGGCCTCAACTCGACTTTCCTTCCTAGCCCTATATCCTTTGACACCCTTGCCAACCAAGGATCTATCTAATTCAGCCTTGAAAATATTCAGTGACCCTGCCTCTACTGCTTTCTGTGGAAGAGAGTTCCACAGATTCACGACCCACTGAGAGAAAAAAATTCTTTTAATCTCCGCCTTAAATGGGAGACCCCTTATTTTTAAACTGTGTCCCCTAGTTCTAGTCTCTCCCACTAGGGGAAACATCCTTTCAGCATCCACCCTGTCAATTCCCCTCAGGATCTTACATGTTTCAATAAGTTCACCTCTCATTCTTCTCAACTCCAATGTGTATAGGCCCAACCTATTCAACCTTTCTTCATAGGATCACCCCCTAATTCCAGGAACCTTCTCTGAACTGCTTCCAATGCAATTTTGTCCTTTCTTAAGTAAGGAGACCAAATCAATACACAGTGCCCTAGATGTGGTCTCGCCAATACCCTGTACAACTGTAGCAAAACATCCCTACTTTAATTTTCCACTCCCCATGCAATAAACAACAACATTTCATTTGCCTTCCTAATCACTTGCTGTACCTGCATATTAACTTTTATGATTCATGTACCAGGACAGCCTGTCCTGTCTGTACTTCAGATTTGTGCAATCTCTCCGAATTTAAATAGTATGCTTTTTAAAAAATTCTTCCTGCCAAAGTGGCCAATCCATTATACTTCATCTACCAAATTTTGCCCACTCACTGAACCTATCTATATCCCTTTGCAGACTCTGTATGCCCTCTTCACAACTTACTTTTGTAAGTTGCGAAGAGGATTGCAAATAGCTGAGGCCCCAGCACTGATCCTTGCTGCATTCCACTTGGTACCAAACTGAAATTGACCCATTTATACCTACTCTGTTTCCTGTTGGCTAACCAATCCTTATCCATGCTGATATGTTACACCCTACACCACCTTTTGTTTTGTGTAGTAACCTTAGATGTGGCACCTATCAAATTTCTTCTAGAAATCTAAGTACTCCATATCCATAGGCCCCCCCCCCTTATCCACGTTGCTTGTTGCTACCTTAAAGAATTCTAATAAATTAGTTAAACACGATTTCCTTTTTACAAAACAATGTTGACTCTCCAGGCATTGTTTTCCTCTATGTGCTCCACCCATTCGATCCCTCAGACCCAAACGCTATAACATCTTTACCATCACTGTGAAGTAATTCTTAGGTTGCACTGATGTTAGGAATAAATAGTGTGTAAGTAGGTAAAGTGGAAATGTCGAACTGATTGGATACCTCAGCACCTGATTGTTTCAGGCCCAAACTATTTCCGACCATTGTAAACGAGATCTCCGGCATATCTGGTCTCAAAGGGCATCCTCCAGATGGGCCAGAAATGGAAACTGTTAATTCCTAAAATGTTATCTCTCTTGGAAGAAAACTATGCTCTCACGAACAGTCACGGTTAACCTTACCTTTCTGTCTCAACTGATTTTGCCTGACCTGCTGTTTCCAACATCTTCTGTTTTCCTTTCATGTATCCAACATTTTGCTTTTGCTGAACAATAAATGTTAATATGTCCAGAAGTTATCAGTTTGGTGGTTTGCATCGTGATTTCACGGCGTCCACTGCCGAATGAGTCCTCTCTATTTTAGATTGGAGGTTTAAAGATGTCTGTGTACATGGGGCTTCCAAACCTGAAGCGAACATGGGGAGAATTGGCTTTGAGTTCCATTAATTAAGTATAAATACGTCCTCATCCAGCCTGTCTGATATTTTTGGGTGCTTGAGACATTAATTATGTTTTCAATAAATATAGAACACCACATGGGAACTGATATTGAACAGACAGTTATGCTGCTTATTTTGGAAAAGAAGACAAATCCTCACAGGTTAGTTAGCATGGGCGAAAATTAACCTGAAAGAGAAGTATTATGGTCAGTAAATGTTTATTTTTCCCGTGGCCATAATCCACACAGTTATATTAATCTAAATATGTCTTACATATCTAGTTGGCATTGGTGCCCCATTAAAGTGTTGCCGCTTGCAACCTACACCGTTTTACAGGTGCACGTTGGGAACAGTAAGTCATAATTATGGATCCATCATATTGCTCCCAATAAATTCGGAAAATTGATCATGGAACCTTGACTAAGATATTGAAAACATCGGAGTTTATATTTTCAAAGATTACTGTCAGATGAAATTATATTGATTTATTTTCTTTCTCCAATTTTCTCTTCTGTCCTTCCCTCTTGAAATTATGACTCCATCACTGCGCCTCAGCAATAAAAGCACACGTTGCTGTTGTAATAGTAATGTCCTATCTGAGACAGTAATAATTACGTGGGAATTTTAGGCTACTACTGCATTGTTATGTTGGTAGGGACCTGAAGATTTTCTTGTAAGTCTTCTCAGCTTTGGACCTGACATTACAGTAAAGGCAACGATAAACCCCTTAAAGAAGGTCTAGATCCACATTACAATTGGAGAAATACGGCCCTGTTTCAAGAAGACCTCTTACTGAATACAATGCAAGGTGACAACTTGCTAACTAATTTACAGTAGGTTGATTTCCTCTGTGTATGAAGTACAGTGAAATCCCGAACCCATTTGTCTTCTTGAACAGTGTAGATGAACAGAAAGAATTTGTATTTGACAGAGACCAGATGATTACTTACATTCTAAAATAAATGATGTTAGGTAATACGGACGATTTTGATTCCCATTGGAACTATTATTTTGTCCTATTATTTTGCTCTGCAGTTGCTTCCGATTGGAATTTTGCTATAACTTTGCGATTGTATTAGTGTATTTTGGATATTCAGGCACAGAAGAAAATATTTTTGTTAGTAGGTTCATTCTAGGCGAACTGTTGTGTTTCAGTAACCCAAAAGAAGTAAAAATGACGATTAAATTATTTACGGCAGATCTTGATATTTAAATTACACCAAAATAGTTTCAGTCAATCTCCTTAAACGACATCATCAACCCTTCGTTCCAGAGCATCTTACGCTGTATTAATCCTGTAGCTACCTGCGGCATAAGCTCCGGCAAGGTAGGAGCTCACTTGTATAGCATTGCTTTGCCGCAATTACAATTATTCTGCCAAGGAGAGAGACATTTGCATACGTAGATAAACGCATTGTGGATCTCCCTTCCCGGCGCTAGGGTGAACCAGGGACGCATCAGGTAACGGAACCTCAAACACATTCTATTCACTTCATAGTTTTACTCTGGAGCTAAATGGGACTTGATGTTGAACTTAGTATCACTGAAAAATGGCTTTCCATTTCAGTACAGTTTCACTATTATTTACCTATTTCTTTTAGGAAGTTGCTTTGGGTGCCATCCTTTAATCATTCCGTTAGGCAAAAGCTTTATAAAGATGAAATTTATTGATTTCGTGTTATATATTGAGGATATAGCGGCGGAATAGCGTTGTTAAATATCTACATTGTCTCAGAAATGAGCATTCCGGGCTGCACATAGTGTTGCTGACTGACAGGTATAATTCAGGTCTAGATGTGCGATCCAGATTCAAGATGTGCAAGTTAAAGTCTTCACATCAATTCCAACGACATAAGCACATTTCAAGATTTTTTTTTATTGCAGGGAGAGACTGGAGGCCAAAATATCATCGCCTTAGCTTTGGGGGATCGAGAAATGCTAAAGGGAAGATTCATTATTTACAAATTGTTTTACATTCTAATATTACTTTAAACACAAGTTTCATGTCCATTCAATTTAACTGATGGACATAAGGATATAATAAATCTGCAACTTTTTAAATATATCGGATGTAAACGAATGTTTTATATATTTATAATCTAGCTAGTATTCTTCAACCCGCTGGGAATTATATATATCCGCACGCTTGGTCTAGGTCAAAGTGCCAGGAAATTTGTGTTTTTCATTAATTTAGACAGATTATAGGCAGGTTGCCAGTGCCTTTCACCTGAGGGACATCAGCAGGATTCGTCAGGCTTAATCGCGTAGGTGTTAAATAATGTAACCTCAAAGACAAGTCCTTCGGCTTCAAAAAAAAAGGTGCCGCTGACATTTCTGTGCGAACTTCAGAACCGGATCCATGTCTATTTTAGATTTCCGGCGTTACCTTTTTATTTGAAATAAAAAGAAAAAAAATCTGGTAATTTTATAGAATGTTATCACGTTTCTCAAAAGTGTCCCAACTCGATTCACATAATTAATTACTATCCTGTGCAGTACGTTCGTATTGCTTATGTAGAAATGAAAAGGATGGTTAATATTTTCGATTTGTTTAGCTTTAGAATGGTCCAGAAAATTACATAGGATTGTTGAGCGGAAACAGGCCATTCGGCCCAAATACTCCATTCTGGTATTTATGGTCCACACAAGTCTACCCTACTTCATTTTCCCCTTTCACCTTCTTCAATTCCTTTCCCCAAAGTGTACTAATCTGGATGCCCTTTAAATGCATCTATTTAATTCGCCTCAACCTGGTAGCGAGTTCGATGTTACACCCAGTCTCTGGCTGAACAATTTTCTCCTGAATTCTTTATTGGATTTATTAGTAGCTATCTGATAGCTATAGGATTATGTGATTACATATTCGTAAAGTAGAGGTTTTCAAGAATGTTTATTTATCTGCTGTTTATAGAAGGTGTAACTCCTGAGTATAATAAATACAGGGTGCATCTGTACAAAATATTAACTGTTTTAGATTTCATGCTGTGCTTAATGTCTATATATATTTGTTTAGGCTGAATATACCTATTTATTCTACTGTTGCTGTTCAATAATAAATGCCAAACAAATAATCAAATAGTTGATGGAGATACCAAACAATATGTATATGACTTTGCTGTCCTGGAATAAAATAGCTTCTCCTCTCGCCAAGACCATGATAGCTCGGGATGGAGGCCAAGGTTCAGAACCCTGGTAAGTTTCAGGGACATCTCCCAAGAATGTTGTAACCCAATAAAATCCCGACAACTCACGAGCTGACAGCCTTAACGGCAACACGAACTGTCTATTTAATTTTCAGCTTTTACTTTTTAAAAAATAGCCTTTTAAAGTAATGTTTTATGGGGTTTCTGGAGGGATTATCATTCCCTCCTTCAGCTCCGTCCTTTCTCAAAAGTGTACCGTGAAAAGTTTGCATTTTATTGGCATATATACTACATAGGAATCAAACCCCGTTGTGAATTAAGGCCATGATTATATTAGGTCGATAGGAAGTAATTTCGCTTCGCAGAGGTACAAACAAGAAAGACACCGGAATTTAAGAGTCACATTCAACGCGCATGTGGCTGTATAAACCGAGTCCTTACAAGCTCCAGTGTAGAAGGATAGGACCAAAAGTGTCGGCAGCAATGTGCCGTGTTCCCATCTGGGAATTTGCCCCAATCAGGGAATCCACTACCTTCTCTACAAATTCAACTATTCAGTCACTTAATGTTCATACAGGCACACGTCACCACGCGATGCCCACCGCACGCTCAAAATCTTGCAACTGGGTCCCAAAAGTACAGGGAGTACAACAAAGCTGATTGTCCTTGAAACTCCGACCGCTGTTCGCTCAGACCAATATTGGCCATAACCGTAGCCGAAAAACAGAAGTTAACCTAAATTTTTCCAGGTAATTCTGTTTTTGTTTTGGATTTTCAGCATCCGCAGTTTTTTGTTTTTATTTTTGTTTTTAATCTAAATCTTTCCTTCCGTAACTACTGTTGTGACACGTTGCAAAATACTATCATATTTTTGTGTGCCTCTCCGTGTTATTGATTGTACAATTCTCTCCTGAGCTCCATTATTCCTCCTAAAAAATGACTGGCATTTATATATAGCGCCTTTAATGTAGTAAAACTTGATTAGGCATTTCACAGGGGCGTTAGAATAGAAAAAAAAAAAGACACGGGGTCACATAAAGAGACATCAGGACAGCTGACCAAAAGCGCAGTTGATGACTGCAATTTTAGGAGCGACTTAAATGAGGGGAGATGGGTCGAGAGGTCGGGAGGTTTAGAATGACTTTCAGTGATTAAGGCTTAGACAGGTGAACGTACAACTCCTAATGTTGGAGCTATGGAAATCTAGAATTAGAGGAGGGTTGAAATCCCGCAAGGATGTAACGCTGGAGCAGGTCATAGTGTTAGTGAGAGTTGAGGGCATGCAGAGGTTTGAACACATGAATGAGATTTTAAATGCATTGTCATTGTGTTCACCTTAGGGCTTGCTCTGTCGACCATTGTCATCCTGTCCTAAGATCTCAAATTTCTGATAGTCTTTGCCTCCATCAGTAAGTTGTCTTGTAATGTAAAAGCACCCAAAAACCAAACTTGACACTAGCCAGTGATAGTCTTCTTTCTTACAAGTTTCAATATCACTGCAGTCACATATATATCATTGCTCTTATTTTAATTCAATTTCTGGAAGCACAGACTTGGTGAGAAACTCCCAGTCTTTATACTGCTGAATGATAGATTTGCAGACCCAGTTTTTCTTGGGTTAACAAGCTTGTTGCTGGGCATGAGATTTGCCATTTTTCCTCAATCTGAATCAAATGGTGCCAATATAAAAATAGTTTGTTCTCCTCGTCCCTCAACCAGATCTCTCAATGAAAAGAAAACTTCATTAGGATGGATCACTTAGCCAAATGGAATGAATTTATGACTATAAGACAGAAACATAAATTGTTGTAAACTTTAAAGTATTTAATTTAAATGCTTTGAGGTAAGTTGCATTCTACTTAAATGTATACAGTTATGTCAATTACACACTCCTTGTGTGCAGAAATCAAATGCAGGTAGTTAATAGAAGTCGTGAAAGAAATGGCAAAAGATAAAATATAAAATAATTAGAAACGTTGGAGGAAAGAACAATGAGAAAGATTAATTGTGATAGAAAGTAAAGGATATCAGTTTATATGCAATATATTTGGATATTTGTATACACACAAAGGAATTGAAAAAATTGTATTATTGTGTAATTTGCAGGTGACATCCTTTTTCCTTCTACATGCAGTAAAAGTAACACTGGTTTTGCCTCTTCCCATCTTCTGCAAATGTTGACCTCCCCAAGCAATCCCACCAACCTTTCTGTGGCACTGTAGTACATCATCCAAGTTTTTTAAAAATTCATTGATGGGATGTGGGTGTCACTGGCTAGGCCAGAATTTATTGCCATCCCTAATTGCCCTGGAGAAGGTGGTGGTGAGCAGTGTTCCTGAACTGCTGCAATCCATGTGGTGTAGGTACACGCACAGTGCTATTAGGGAGGGAGTTCCAGGAATTTGACCCAGCGACCGTGAAAGAATGCCGATATATTTCCAAGTCAGGATGGTGAGTGGCTTGGAGGGAAACTTCCAGGTGGTGGTGTTCCCATGTGTCTGCTGCCCTTGTCCTTCTAGATGGTAGAGTTGTGGGTCTGGAATTTGCTGTCTAAGGAGTCTTATTGAGTTCCTGCAGTGCATCTTGCAGATGGTAAACACTGCTGCCACCATCTGTGGAGGGAGTGAATGTTTAAGGTGGTGGGTCGGTGCTAATCAAATGGGCTGCTTTGTCTTGGATGGTGTCAAACTTCTTGAATGCAGTTGGAGCTGCACTCATCCAGGCAAATGGAGAGTATTCCACCACACTCCTGACTCAAACCTTGGGGAACCAGGAAGTGAGTTACTCACCGCAGGATTCCTAGCCTCTGACCTGCTCTTGTAGCCACTGGCTAGTCCAGTTCAGGCTCGGGCCAATAGTAACCCCCAGGATGTTCATAATGGGGTACTCAGTGATTGGTAATGTTTTTGAATATTAAGGGGAAATGGTTGGATTCTAACTTGGAGATGGTCATTGCCTGGCACATGTGTGGTGTGAATGTCACTTGCCACTTATCAGCCCAAGCCTGGATATTGTCTAGGTCTTGCTGCAGTACCTGAGGAGTCACAAATGGTGTTAACATTATGCAATCATCAGCGAACATACCCACTTCTGACCTTATGATGGAAGAAACGTCATTGATGAAGCAGCTGAAGATGGTTGGGCCTAGGACACTACCCTGAGGAACTCTTGTAGTGATGTCCTGGAACTGAGATAATTGACCTCCAACAACCACAGCCATCTTCATTTGCACTAGGTATGGCTTCAAACAGCAAAGAGTTTTCCCCCTGATCCCATTGACTCCAGTTTTGCTAGGGCTCCTTGGTGCCACATTTGGTCAAATACTACCTTGATGTCAAGGGCAATCACTCTCGCTTCACCTCTGGAATTCAGCTCTTTTGAACATGTTTGAACCAAGGCTGTAATGTGGTCAGGGTTGAGTGACCCTGGTGGAACTCAAACTGAGAGTTAGTCAGCAGATTATTGCTAAGCTGTGCCACTTGCTAGCACTATTGATGATCCCTTCCACCACTTGACTGATGATTGAGAGTAGACTGATGGGGTAGTAATTGTTTGATTTGTCCTGCTTTTTGTGTACAGGACATACCTCGGCATATTCCATATTGCTGGGTAGATGCCAATGTTGTAGCTGTACTGGAACAGCTTGGCTAGGGGCGCAGGAAGTTCTGGAGCACAGGTCTTCAGTACTATTGCCGGAGTATCATCAGGGCCCATATCTGAAACTTGCTGTCCCTACCTGACCACATTAGTGATCACATTACTTCCAAATGTGACCCATGCCCTAGGCACAGACAGTTTTTACAGTTTTGCCCATATTAATCATATCAACCAGCCATCATTTCTGCAGATGTTACCTGAACAATTACTTTCTTGCACTCAGTAGCACTCTACTCTAACACCTATCATAGATCAAAGACACCTTTCCTTCCTGGCTCCTATGCTCAGTTCTTCTTTCCATCCCTTTCAATTCACATATGTTCTCTTCCTGCTACTCCCGACCCCTCGGGCCGGAGGCTGTATCCCCTCTAACCACCATTTCCAGAAATACGCTACTGTATTTCAATCACCGAGGTGATCTCATGTCTACCACTGATATTCACTGATGCTCGGACTCATCCAGTAACCCACCAGCCATTCTCCAGTAGCGTCATCTGTCCACAGATGCCATTTTCACTCATTAATCCTATCTTTTCAATTTTACCCTCTTTCTTTCTCTCTGATGGATTCTTTCCTTGATCTTCTCGATACTGGACCTGGCTACCACTGCCATGGATCCAGCAGGAGATGAGGACACCCCACTTGATGCCTGCAGGACAGAGTGCGCTCCTGGAGCACAGGATGAACATCTCCATGGATGCTACCTGACCTGCTAAATATTTTCAGCATTTTCCGTTTCTATTTCAGATTTCCAGGATTTGCATTACTTTGTTTTTGCATGAGCATCAAACTAGCCCCAGACCCTGTCAATGGCACTATTAGAGTGGAGTGGTATGCTGTTAATAATTTAATAAGGCCGCAAATTAATTATTTCAATGTGACCTCGCACTATGTTTGTTGGTTTGCGCTCCAGGGGATAACACCATATCCATTTTTTGTAGACCACATATACATGGTTAGGCTAATGGGCTGTAAGCCATAAGACCCGAACATCATTCGCTCTTCACCTGGCATCCACAAACCACGTCGGTTTGAGGAATTAACAAGAGAAGTCATTGAAGCAGCCAGCAACATTGGGGTGAAAGTGTTTTTTTATTTTTATTCATTCATGGGATGCGGTCTTCACTGGCAAGCCCATCCCCAATTGCCCTTCAGAAGGTGATAGTGAGCTGCATTCTTGAACCACTGCAGTCCATGTGGTGTAGGTACACCGATAGTGCTGTTAGGGAGGGAGTGCCAGGATTTTGACCAGTGACAGTGAAGGAACAGCGATATATTTCCAAGTTAGGATGGTGAGTGACTTGCTGGGGAACTTCCAGGTGGTGGTGTTCCCATCTACCTGCTGCTCTTGTCCCCCTAGGTGTAGAGGTTACGGGTTTGGAAGGTGCTGACGAAGGAGCCTTGGTGAGTTGCTGCAATGCAACTTGTAGCTGGTACATACTGCTGCTACTATGGGTTGGTGGTGGAGGGAGTGAATGTTAAAGGTGGTGGATGAGGTGCCAATCAAGATGATTGCTTTGCCCTGGATGGTGTCGAGCTTCTTGAATGTTGTTGGAGCTGCACTCACCCAGGCAAGTGGAGAGTAGAAGTGGATGTCATGATAGATTGAGTTTGAAGGACATGGTTGGAGGATGGTAAGTGGATTTAACTACTAGCGGGAAATGGATTTATGGACACCTAATGGAATTTCTAAAAGTATATCCTGGCCTGGTCTTCGAAAAGCAGGATTGCGGGGATGTTCCTTTTAAGATAACTGAGGTGTCATGAAAGTAAGGGGCACATATACCTGAGTGGAAGGCTCAAAGTAAAACCCGGGAGGGCTGAGAATCCATGAATGCTGTCATACAAAAAATCCAACAATTTGCAACAATTGCTGAAAGGCAGGGAGTCTCCTGACAATCTAACAAGACAATAAAAATAATCTTTTCTTTAAACAATGCTCTGGCTATCTCGATGTCTTTTTGCAGTAGATATAATTAAATATCATGCATTTAAATTTAAATGATCAATTATTAACGCGCCATTTATCTGCGTTAACTGTTGCTTAATCAATTCTTGCTTGAACACAGATGAATCATTGGAAAACATTTCAATATATAAAAAGGCTGGTGCATTTCACAGTGACATTGACTTGGACAAGTGTGTCACCAACACAAAAGTGAACGCTCAAGATCTGGCTATTTAATATCAGCATCTCTTTAGAGTGCAAGGAGTTTTTGAAAATGAAGAACAGGGTTGTAAATTTTTATGCCAGGAGGACAATGCCAATATCGAACTTTGACATGCTCCCTCACTCCTAAACGAAGCATAACTGAGCTTAGAGGCTTCCTGCGATCCATCTAAACAAGCCCATCAAACCCCACTCTCGGAAAGGCTCCATTCCAGCTGCTGCACCTGACTCACTATGTGCATAACTGTGGGCATTTTGAGGAGTGCGCTCTACCAGGAACTGGATTGAGGCGACCCAAAATAATTCCACCGTTCCATTCCATTCGAATTTAACCCAGGTTTTAGAGGCAAAATTATAATAATGTTATCGTTCACCAAGCCCTCAATAGGACACCTTTAAGTTATTACTGACAATAATGTGTCATTCTGAAAGGCCTCCCGGACTTTAATCCTTCCACTCAGATGTACATGCTCTCTACTTCCATGACATCTCAGTTGTCTAAAAAGCAACACTTGCGCAATCCTACTTTTCGAAGGCCATAAAGTCTCATTCTGTTCATACTAATAGACTTGTCTATTCTTTATAGTATATTTAGTTCCTGGGAAAATAAATGTATTAAAGGCATTTTAAAATGCAAGAGATTTTACCCTAAACTTAGTAAAGTGCCATAACTTTTCTTTGTACGAAAAAATAAAACTCAAAAACAGTTCGATATACAGTCTGCCAAATTTCTTTCATATTAATCACTAAGTGTTTTGTTGACGTGCGTATGTACTTGAATGCAATGGATAGAAATCCCTCCAAAATTAAAACCACATGAATTCACTTTCAATAATTGAAATGAAAAATAGAGCCTTACATTCAGTGCTTCGCATTCCGCTATCTTAAGTTATGGCTTGGTCGCTGTATTATTTCTACAATTTTAAACCCTGTATCTCCTGTTTCATTCGGTTTTCTTTAGCATAGACTTTCAAAGTTTTCCTAAGCGTGACCATGAAAGCCTTTGTCCAACCTATAGAAAGAGAAGGTTTAAGTAATTGACGTTAAGGCGATCAGAAGGATGATAGTTCGACAGTAGACCGACCTCTTTGATATCTGGAATATCCTTGTAAAGGACGTTATTCAATTATTCTGTTACTAAAGTACTTAACCTCAAGTTTCGATGGCATTGTCCTGCAGCCAGTCTTGCCAAGTTGTTCAGTAATGGAAAAGTGCAGTCATTGTTAACCTGCTTCAATAAAATACTCTCCCTAACCCGAGACTTTACCCAATTAACTGTGATTCGTGATTAATTTCTTCTGTTTTAAACTAGAGTAGGATTACATAGAAACTCGCATTACAATGCGCGCAATTTCAACTATTGCGGCGAATTTTAGGGTCATAGAGAGTCATAGAGGTCCACAGCACAGGAAAAGGCCCTTTGGCCAATCGAGTCTGCGCCGGTCAAGCAAATACCTAACTATTCTAATCCCGTTTTCCAGCACCAGGCCCATAGCCTTGTATGCCATGGCATCGCAAGTGCACATCTAAGCATATCTTAAATGTTATGAGGTTTCTGCCTCTACCACCCTTTCAGGCAGTGAGTTCCAGATTCTCATCACCCTCTGGGTGAAAAAGTTCTTCCTCAAATCTCCTCTAAACCTCCTGCCCCTTACCTTAAATCTATGCCCCCTGGTTATTGATCCCTCCACCAAGGGGAAAAGCTCTTTCCTGTCTATCCTATTTATGCCCCTTATAATTTTATACACCTCAATCATGTCCGCCTCAATCTCCTCTGCTCCAGGGAAAATAAACCCAGTCTACCCAATCTCTCCTCATAACTAAAACTCTCCAGCCCAGGCAACATCCTGGTAAATCTCCTCTGCCCGCTCGCTAGTGCAATCACATCCTTCCTATAATGTGGATTCCAGAACTCTAGCTGTGGCTGAACCAGCATTTTATACAGTTCCTCACTGCTCTTATATTCTATGCCTCGGCTAATAAAGGTAAGTATCCCATATGCCTTCTTAAGCACCTTGTCTACCCGCCACACTACCTTAAGGGACCAGTGGACATGCACACCAAGATCCCTCTGATCCTCGGTACTTCCCAGGATCCTACCATTCATCATGTATTCCTGTGCCTTGTTCGTCCTGCCCAAGTGCATCACCTCACACTTATCCCGATTAAGTTCAATTTAATCAGCCCATTTGACCAGCCTGTCTATATTCTCCTGTAATCTAAGGCTATCCTCCTCACTATTTACCATCCCACCAATTTTCATGCCATCCACGAACTTACTGATCAGCCCTCCTACATTCAAGTCTAAATCATTTATATATACCACAAAGAGCAAGGGACTCAACACTAATCCCTGTGGAACCCCACTGGATACAGATGTCCAGCCACAAAAACACCCCTCGACCATCACCCTCTGCTTCCTGCCACTCAGCCAATTCTGGATCCAATTTGCCAAATTGCCTTGGATCCCATGGGCTCTTACCTTCATTATCAGTCTCCCATGCGGGACCTTATCAAAAGCTTTGCTGAAGCCCAAGTAAACTATGTTAAATGAATTGCCCTCATCTACACACCTGGTCACCTCTTCAAAAAATTCAGTCAAATTGATCAGGCATGACCTCCCCTTAACAAAACCATGCTGACTGCCCTTGATTAACCCCTGCCTCTCCAAGTGTAGGTTAATTCTGTCCCTCAGAATTGCTTCCAATAGTTTCCCCATCACTTATGTTAGACTGACTGGCCTGTAGTTCCCTGATTTATCCCATCCTCCCTTCTTGAATAATGGTACCACATTGGCTGTTCTCCAGTCTTCTGGCACCTCTCCTGTGGCCAGAGAGGTGTTGAAAATTATTGCCAGCGTCCCTGCTATCTCCTCCCTTGCCTCACTCAACAGCCTGGGATACATTTCATCTGGACCTGGAGATTTATCTACTTTTAATGCCAGACCACTTAGAACCTCCTCCCTTTCTATGCTAATTTCTTTAATTATATCAGTCCTTCTGCCTGATTTCCATACCCACTTCGTCCCTCTCACTTGTGAACACTGACACAAAGTTTGCATTTAGAACCCTACCTACATTTTCTGGCTCCACACACAAATTACCACTATACTCCTTAATGGGCCCTGCTCTTTTCTAGTCCTCCTCTTACTCTTAATGTACTTGTAAAATAACTTTGGATTTCCCTTTATTTTACCTGCCAATGTTTTTTCATGCCCGATCTTTGCTCTCCTAATTTCCATTTTATGTCCCCCCCTATGCATTCTATACACCTTGAGGGCTTCCATTGTTTTCAGCCCCCGGTACTGCCATTAGCCTCCCTTTTCCTCTTTATCCAATCCTGTGTATCCCTTGACATTCAAGGTTCCCTGGATTTGTTGGTCCCACCCTTTGTCTTTACTGGAATATGTTGGCCCTGTACTCTCCCTATTTCCTTCTTGAATAAGTCCCACTGCTCTGATGCAGATTTATCTAAAAGTGGGTGCTCCCATTCCACTCTGGCCAAATCATGTCTGATCTTATTAAAATCTGCCTTCCCCCAATTTAGAACTCTGATATCTGGCCTATCCTTGTCCTTTTCCATAACAACCTTGAATCTAACAGAGTTTATGATCACTATCTGTAAAATGCTCCCCCACTGATACCTCTACCACTTGCCTGGCCTCATTCCATAAAATTAAGTCCAGGACCACTCCCTCTCTTGTAGGACCTTCTACGTACTGACTTAAAAAGCTCTCATGGATACATTTTAAGAATTTTGCGCCCTCTGAACCTATCAAGCTTTGACTAGCCCAGTTAATGTTGAGGAAGTTGAAATCCCCCACTATTACTATCCTATTATTTTTACACTTCTCTGAAATTTGCCTTCATATCTGCTCTTCTACTTCTCTTTGACTGTTTGTGGGCCTATAGTACACTCTCAGCAATATGATTGCTTCTTTTTTGTTTTTAAGTTCTAACCATATGGCTTCCTTTGAGGAACCTTCTAAGATGTCATCCTTGCTTACTGCTGTAATTGATTCCTTGATCATAATTGCAATATCCCCTCCTCTTTTACCTCCTTCCCTGTCTCGCCTGAAGACCCTATACCTGGAATATTGAGCTGCCATTCCTGCCCCTCTCTCAACCGTGTCTCTGTGACAGCAATGACATCATACTTTCATGTGTTAATTTGTGCCCTCAACTCATCTACTTTATTCGTCAGACTCCTTGCATTGAAATAAATACCATCCAACCTTGACAAGCTCCCTTGTGCCTTAACTGGCCTATAATTTCTATGCCTTCCAGAGTCACTTGCTCTCTCTTCTAATTTTGGCTGTGCATCTCCCCCTGCTGAACCTCCACTCAGGATCCCATCCCCCTGTCAAGTTGGTTCGTACTTAAGTTGTTACTTTAAATGCTTATTTTAGTATAAAGATATTATTTATAAATATAATTAAATATAGATGCCACGAAGAAAAATGTTGGGAATGTGAATATTCTTCATTAGGCGAATACTGATAATAATCGTACATATGTAGAATGCATTAAAGAAAAAACCTCAGAAAATTCGTATATTGTGCCTTTTTATTCTAGGTATGTTTTAATTTGTTACCTTATTATACTTCAAACTATTTGTCCGAAATTTTACTTTTGTATGATAGAACAACACCCAAGTCATCGTTTGTTGATTGCTGAAGCGATGGATTAAATCAGGAAAGGCCTAACTAGGTTCGCGGACTGTTAGAAACAAATGAAAAATATGTATAAAAGTCTGGAAATGCTCAGTAGGTTTGGCAGCATCTGTGGAGGAAGAAACAGAGATAATGTTCAGGTCTGTTCTAAGGAAAAGTTAACAACCTGGAACATTAACTCTCTTTCTCTCTCAACAGATGCTGTCGGACCTGATGAGTATTTCCAGCGTTTTCTGCTGTTGCATTATATTCAGTAAAAGCTCCGTTATGCTTATGAAGTGCATTATCTGTGCGTCAAATTTCTGATCCGACTGTACGATTTTGACCACGGTTGTGCCATTGTTTGGAATCAGTATTTGCCGCCTATCTTTAAATTGGGACCTTCCGTTTTACATGCACCGGAATTAACTCAATTGCACAAAGTGTGATTAAACTATAATATGTGAACCGCTGCGTCATTTTGTCGCCGCGCTATTCTCTATTATTCCCATTGAGTTGTATGGACGTTGCGTGTCCATCAAGAATACGTCACGTCACGGACGTCTCAAAGGCTTTACAGCCAATTATCTACTTTTTGAAATGCAGTCACTGTTGTCACGCAGAAAAGGCGGCAGCTAATTTGAGCGCAGCAAACTCCCACGCACAGCAACGTGACAATGACCAGATAATTTGCTTTAGTGATGTTGATGGAGGGATAGTTACTGACCAGGTGATAACTCCCATGCCCGTCTTCTAATTAGTGCCATGGGATCTTTTACATCCACATGAGACACCGATGGGGCCTCTGTTTAGTGTCTCATTAGAAAGACGGCACCTCCGACAGTGCAGTACTCCTTCATGGGAGTATCAGCCTTGATTTTGAGTTTACATTGTGTATAATCTGCTATATACCGATAGCATATCGACTATGGGATGATCACTGTGCCTAAATAATGTTTCGCTCACAACCCAGGCAAAGTATGAACATTGCGTAGACGAGTGTTGTTCAATAAACTCGCCACTCACCACGTGGAGTGAATCAGCCACACATGCGCTGAATCAATTCTGTTCAGTTTTTGGAGCCACACAATGCAGAATTGTGCTAAAGTTGCACCGATGGATATGAGTATGGGTGTCACTCGTCCATCACGAAGTGAGCAAGGAAGAATCAAACACGTTGCTGTTAAATAAGAGTCGCAAATCGTTTTTAGACCGTGACTATGTTTATCAGAATATCGTTCAGATGCCGGGCCTCTGGTGACCTGGAAGCTGAAGGGCCACTTGCTCAATGAACCAAGTAAAATAGTTTCCTTCTCTGTTTCCATTCTCTCTGGCTGCCTCTAAATGATGATGCCTTAGATCTTCAGGCTGTTCTTGTGTGGTGCTGTGAAAGCAGGGTTGGCCTTTGGAAGGACAGTGGGTCAATTGCTCTCGAAATTTTCTTGGCAATCTAGTGAGACAGCGAATGAATAACTTGGTTTTGTTTAGCTAGTAGTTGGCAGGTTTCGCAAAATAGTTGAGGTGTGTGAGCGACCCAACAGCGCTACATGGCTGCCAGTAAGAGTTTAAATGTGCAGTTTTGACAAGATGGGGCCATGCAGCAACAACCAAATGTTTTCAGCCTTCATCTTAATATTTTTGTTGAAATGAGCAATTGAAAGCAATATCGACCTGATTTCTATTTCATTCTTTCTTGGGCTATGAGCCACGCGGGCATGGCTAGCATTTGTTGCCCACCCTAACTGTCCTTGAGAAGGTGATGGTGAACTGCTGCCGTTCATGTAGTCTACGTACATCCATGGTGCTATTAGGAAGGGAGTTTCAGGTTTTTGACCCAGCGACAGTGAAGTAACGGAATTACAGATCTAAGTCAGGGTGATGTGCGGCTTGGAGTGGAACTTGCAGGATGCTGTGTTCCCAACGTGCCTGCTGCCCTTGCACTTCTAAATGACAGAGATCGCGGGTTTGGAAGGTACTGTCGAAGTTGGCGAGTTGCTGCAATGCCACTATACACTGGTGGTGGAAGGAGCAAATGTTTAAGGTGTTGGGTGGGTGGCTGATCAAGTAGGCTCTTTGAAAAAATATCGTTCATGGGATGTGGCTCGGTCAACATTTATTGCCCATTGCTGTGGGTTTGGAGTCACATGTAGGCCAGACCAGGTAAGGACAGCAGATTTCCTTCCCTAAAGGACATTAGTGAACCATGTGGGCTTTTATGACAATCAGCAATGGTGTTGTGGTTAGTATCAGACTTCTAATTCCAGATTTTTATTGAATTCAAATTTCACCATCTGCCATGGTGGGATTCGAATCCGCGACCGCAGAGATTATGCTGGATCGTTGGAATACTAGTTCAGTGACAATACCACTACGTCGCTACCGCTTGAGTGTTGTTGGGTCTACACTCATCCAGGCATTGGAGCGTATTCCTTCATATCCCTGACTTGGACCTTCTAGATGATGAACAGGCTTTGGGGAGTCAGGACGTGAGTTATTTGCTTCAGGATTCCTAGCCTCTGAACTGCGCTTGTAGCCATAGTATTTATATGGCTGGTCTAATTAAGTTTCAGGTCAATGGCAACCCCCCAGGATGTTGATAGTGGGGGATTCAGCAACGATAATGCTGTTGAATGTTAAGGGGAGCTGGTTAAGTTCTCTTGTTGGAGATGGCCATTGCCTGGCACTTGTGTGATGCTAACGTTACTTGCCAATTATCAGCCCAAGCCTGAATGTTGTCCGGGTCTTGCTGCATATGGACGCAAACAGCTTCAGTATCTGAAGAATCACTAATGTTACTGAAGACTAGTTAATCATCAGCGAATATCTCCACTTCTGACATCATAATGGGAGGAATGTCTATGATGAAGCACTGTGTTGATGATGTGTTGATGACATACTTGTCCAAGTCAATGCCGTTGCGTAATTCACCAGCCTTTTTGTATATTGAAACGTTTCCCAAGGGATAGGAAGTTACCCCGAGAGACTCCTGCAGCCATGTACTGGGACTGAGATGATTTGCATTCAACAACCACCGTCATCTTCCAGTGTACTAGGTGAGACTCCAAACAATGGAGAGTTTCTCCCGATTTCCATTGACTCCAGTTTTGCTAGGGCTCCTTGCTGCTCGGTGTTAAGGGCAGCCATTCCCACCTTCCCTCTGGAAGTCAGCTCTTTTTTATTCTTGTTTCGATCAAAATTCGAATGAGGTTAGCCGGAACGAAAGAGATTACAGGAGGCTGGTCACGAACCAATGGTCTATTAAATGTCCAGATGCTGAGTTCGGACATGGCAGGTGACAGAAAGTAAGGAAGGCAAGAATCGGAACACAGAAACCAACATAGAGATTTATCAATTCTTGCCCCTCCCTGAGTCTCTTAAGATATCAATTCTGATAAAATAGAGGTAATTTACACTCTTGAAGAAATATGTTTATTTTTAAATAAATTGGAGCACATTGCCAGAAAAAGAACACTTCAGATGAAGGATTATCGCCATCCTTAGAGACTGTGCACAGCAGGCTTACTTTGCGGAATAGTTGTATTGCAAAACCCTACTGAACCTCTTCTCCTGGCTCGCAGTGAGTGTATCAGTCTTGATTGCTGATGGATTAAAATCCCGATCTTATTTTCGAAATATTGTGTATTTGTTTTAATGATATTGCATTTTACTTTGCATCACGTGGCCAATATGGTGGTCTGATCACCCCAGCTTTGGCGAACGTCAAAATCCTATTGGACAACAGTGCTCAAAGACAGATCAATATGCAGGAGCTAGATGATTCGGTATAGGTCAATTTCGCTGAATGTACATAACCTACGCTGCGACCATTGCCTTTAAACAGGACTTGTCAATTTCGTGCAACTATGCAGTGCCTACAGTTTGCAGTCTGTGCTATGCCCAATGTTTGTCATTTGTCCATTCTCTATAAAGTCCCTTATGTCAAGTGTGTATTTGGTATCTTCTTATTCAAGTGATTTAATTTACTCTGCGCTACCATCACCTTCATAAAATGAGCTGATGTGTACACACGTATCTAATTGTGTCTCAATGAGCTACACCTATTCGATGTAAGCTGTTCTGTTCATTGTGTCTAGCCGTCATGATAATTGCGCATAACAGTTTTGTTTTGTTGAATACATCTGCCATATAATTTTTTCTTCCGTAAATGTGTATAAATTATTATGAGATGTTGTGCCAATTAGAACATATTTTCTTAAAAAAAGCCAAGGCGAATGCCCAATATTTCAGGTGTGCGATATGCCGTAAAGAATAGGAGAGAGAGAGGGAATGGGTTTAACACCTTCCAAAAAGTATCACAGGCCAAATACCAAGAAACCTTCGCTTCTGCTGTAAAATTTTAAGAGGACAAATTTTCCTGGGGCTGTCTTCCGCTGGTATGTTCTAATTTCGATGGAACAGCACCGGAAAAAAAAAGGTTTATTCTGTCAAAGTTACGGCGGAAGAGCAGGAAAACGCATTTGATTCGAAGTCGCGATAAATTAAAAAACTGTGCTTAGACAAGGCAGTGTTTGGGATTTTGAATCACGGGTAAAGAGGCTGAGGAAGACGGGCGAGTAGTTCTAGTTAGTTTGCACGAACTTCGAGTTTGCTCTCTTGCCTACTTGGAAATTAATTAATTCGGATTCAGTTTTCACTATCTCGCACGGGGGTAATTCCGGAAAAGCGAATTAGCGCTAAATGCGCTGATAGAAATGGTCAATCTCCGTAATATTTCCAGTCAAGTGCGCACTTCCAGTAAGTTAATAGCCGTTATGATAATGCGCATAATCGCTTTATTTTATTGTGTTCAGCTGTCATTTAATTTTTGTCATCTGTCATGTAATTGCAGACTTTCAGAGCTGTTAAGCGACTCATTATCTTTTGTCCAGTGTACAAACTTTTCCACAATTACAACAAAATGTATATCATTAAGGGATTTTTGAAATGAATATCTCACTCTGACTTCTTGCAGTTTAATAACATATCATGGCAAGCAGATTATTTATGAAAACTGATGACGGACAAGGCAAGAGGACCTTCGCACCAGATTCTTTATAAAGTCAATTGATACAGCGAGAATGTGCTTTTTAGTTTCGAAATAACAGAACGTTTATGGTAAGGAAATATTTCATCCTGTATACAAACAGTTGACATAAAAGCATAAATGCAGTGGAAACAGATGATAGAGTATTTTCTTTTTCTGTTTTTACTTTTACGATGGCAAATTAAGAGTAGGTCCAATAAATTAACAGCTGGATTTTAAATTTAAGGTCTCAAAGAACGTGTCACTTAACTGGTTGGATTTTAAAATCATACTTCGTACCGATCAGCAGAACCTAATTTTGGATAGCAAATTGTTTCAGTTTTAAACCTCAAACGACCTTATGTTCTGGGCACCAATCTCTGCTGTAGACGAGATGCCAATTTTTCAGGTAATGTTTGAAATGACTCAGCAAATTATTGCATTTTAATCTCAATGTCGCCCCCGTTTACACGTCAACAACACAAGCAACCGTATTCGCTCATTTTGATAAACTCGTATTAAATCCAAACCAAATGAGATGCACCATAGAATTTACTTGCACTGTGAGCGCTTTCTTGCAGTTTTTAAATAATAATTTTCTGTTATTCGCACGGATTGCGGAGTTCGCAGGTTTCCTTTTTTTTACAAGTGTAAATGATTCAATATCGAATATTTTTACGACAGTAATGTTGTGTAATGATTCTGCGTTTCCAGAACGCATGTAAACTCAAATATCGACCAAAAAAATCTTCCTGTTGAGTTGCAGCATGTCTGTGCTAATGAGCGCACAGGTCAGCAGGTTTTGTCAGACTGTGTCACAAAGAGGGGAATGGATAGTCGCAGTAAGAAAGAATGAAAATGAGAATATATGAAAGTGACATTTGCTCCTGGGGGGCGGGGCGGGGGGGGGGCGTGGTGGGTGCTTGGGGGGCTGGTTGGAAGACATGACTTCGCTTCTTCTACTAAATTCGCATGGTTAATAGAAAGAATGGTTTTTAAAGGGGAAATCAGCTTCGGGAATGTGTTTTCTCTTCCCAAGCATAACTAAATCCATATTTATACAGGAGTGACATATCTGGCCCTTAAAAATCATGATTTTGCTTTTATGAAAATTCTAGTCAGTTCTATCAAAACAATCGTGTTAAACGTAACAGACCATCTTGCTTACAGAGTAACATGCGCTCCGATTGTTATTTTTATTATTGTTGTCATTCCGACTTGGAAACATATTGGCCGTTCTTTCACTGTCCGGAGTCAGAACCCTGGAACTCTCCCCCTAAGAGCACTTACATCACAGCGACTATAGCGGTTCAAGAATGTGGCTCACCGCCATCTTCTCAAGGGCAGTTAGAGGTGATAATATGTGCTGGTCTTGCCAACGACTTTCAAATCGCAAGGATTAAAAAAAGCCATCCCCTACCCGGTTGTCACGCACTGCGTCATCCCCAGCCTCTTAAAGATGGAATAAGGAAGCCCATGTAATAGCAACAATAGTTAATGGTGCGTTTTGTATGGCAAATTAGCAACAATGAACCTTTTCGTAGTACAATGCAGCGATTCGACATGAAGTTCTGGAGTCCTGGTCAGACCTCCCCTGTTTGAGTCCTGCTATATTCTATACGGACTCCAAGCCCGAGGTTGAATGGTTTTCTTATGCACAAATATTGATTCCAATGACTAGCGCACCTTTACATTTACTTTAGCGGAATGTCACAATGCACTTCACAAATGTGTGGGGTACCTCTCAAGAATGTCAAAAGTGAAGGCTGACATAAACCATCCAGTTCGAGGGGTAGGTCATAAGGAATCTGTCGAAGGCGAACAAGGTTGTTGGGTTCAGGTTGGAAAATTCCAGCGTGCAGACCCAACGTCTGCCATTGATTGTGGAGGGAGTAGGAAGAACACTCATAATCGCTCTGAGTGGGGAGAGGGGAAGGTTCTAGCAGGGATGAAGGCTGTGGATGGGGAGGTCCTGGAGGGATTGTAAAAGAAGAAGATTTTGTAGCAGATGTGCGGCGAGAAGGTGGTGGTGTGGAACAACGAGGACGGGATGATGGGAAGTCAAGGCTTGAGCTACAGGCTTGAAATGTTCTCCAGCCATGTTCCTGTATCGTCCACGGGATCCCACGTTTAACTGATCTACATGCTGTGTTCGCTCATACAGGTCTGGTTGATAGAATTATTTACAGACAACCTCACCTGGCCCCCAATCCAATATCACAATTTCGATGTTTGCTGCATTGTCCTGTAATCTTTAAAGAGTAAAATCAGTCGTTGTATTTAAGAACATAAGAACTAAGAGCTGGAGTAGACCATACTGCCCTTCGAACCTGCTAAGCCATTCAACAAGATCGTGGAGGAACTTCTACATGAACCTTACTTTTCCGCTCTATCCCTTGATTCCCTTAATGCACACTAATCTATCAACAACAACAATTCATATTTATATAATGGCTTCAACGTAAGGTAACGTCCCAAGACACCTCACAGGAGCATTATAAAACAATACTTGTCACTTAGGTCAGATGACCAGAAGCTTGGTGAACAGATGGGGTTCAAGTATGTCTGAAAGGAGGAAAGCGAGACCGAGAAGCGGGGAGGTTTACCGAGGGCTAATCCGGGGATTATGGTTTAGGCAACTGAAGGCATGGTCACCAATGGTGGAACAATTAAAATTAGGGATACACAAAAGACAAGAGTTAGAGGAGCGCAGGTCTTTAGGAGAGTTGTGGGGTTGGAAGAGATTGTAGAGATAGTAAGCTGCAAGGCCAAGGAGGGGCTTGGAACCAAGAATAAGAATTTTAAAATCAAGACGTTGCTTCACTGGGAGCCCATGTAGGTCAGTGAGGACAGTGATAGGGTTAAGAAGTGGGCGGCAGCGTTTTGGGCGGCCTCAAGTTTACTGGAGGGTGGAATGTGGGAGAGCAGCCAGGGAGGGCGCTAGAATAAAAACAAAAATGCTGGAAATACTCAGCAGGTCAAATAGCATCTGTGGAGAGAGAAACAGAATTAACGTTTCAGGTCGAGGTGGCCGTTGATCAGAACTGAAGAAAGATAGAAATGTTAAGGGATTTCAATCCAGTGGAAGGAATGGGAAAGGTCAGTGATAGGGTGCAGGGCAGCAGAGGTTAAATGACAGAAGATTTCACGATGCAACAGGCGAAGAGAGTGGTAATGGGTATAGTAAAGAAACATAAGTTGTGCCCAGATAACGCCCCAGTGGTCATCTCGACCTGAAACTCTTTTCTCTCCTTAGATGCTGCCTGGGCTGCTGAGTATTTCCAGCAATTTTTGCTTTGCTTTTATTTCAGATTTCCCGGACCCACAGTGCTTTGCTTCTGTATTAATGCGTTGGAATAGTCGACCTCAAGCAGTCAATCACTCGATCAATATTGAATGTACTCATCGACTGAGCATCTATATCCTACTGAGCTAGGGAATTCCAAAAATTACACAATGCTCGGAGTGAAGAAATTGCTCCTTACACTGAGAATAATCTCTCTAGCACCAGAATTTCCAACCAGGGAAAACAACATCTCAACACCTACCCTGTCAAGCCCTCTAAATAGTTTATATGTTTGAATTTAGTCATTGCTTAGTGTTAATTGATAGTTGATGGTTTGTGTGATTTGTCGGTGTGTGCTGCAGTTATCTGATAGACACGCTGATAGATGCAAATGCATCCCCAGCGGGTCAAGTAAAAATTACCAATAACTAAAAAAGGTTAAACTGAATCAAGAGGTGGGGCGGGCGAGGCGGAAATTACCCTGTTCTCTGTGCAGCGATTTGGGGAATAGAGCCGTGAAACTTAGCTCCCGTCGGTATTCCGTGTAAAGTCGGCCTTTGCAATTCGCTACATGGGCCACCCCAAAAAATTAAGCAAAGCAGAAATGATGATTACTCAGTGGGTCCTAGCCGTTCAATTAAATAACTCAAACTGGACGATAGGCAAAGGGACTTTATGCTTGGACTGGCCCATACAACCCCCCCCCCCCCCCCCACCTCCCCCCATCCCCTGCCTTTTTGTTGGGCAGAGAAGCTGCTGACTTGTTTTTAACCGTTAAAGATACCCCGCAGTGCAGTGTATAAATGTAAGGATTTATGCCGCGTTCATCCAAATATAACTGGACGCGAATGTGATCCTTTTACTAGAGTCCATCTGTCTTTTGAAAGGGAGTAATGCAAACCGCATGAACTCGAGAAAGGAATTCGTTTAGAGACGTAACAAACTGCGCAAAAACACCAGGCGAGATTCTCCGCAACATTTAGATTTTATGGGCAGTGCTATAAGAAGGCGCAATATAATCATCATGATTAATAGACCGCAGCGCATTAGATGGAACCTGTCCGGTTGGACAGGTGGGAGCTGGATTGAATTGAGAAAATACCGTAAATGCCTACGACAGGTCACTTAATGAAAAATGTAGAGATGACTTGTGGAGTTTGCTTTACACCCATCCTAGAGTTGTGGCAGAAACCCGGAGTTAGTTAGCAACAACACGATTCAGAATGAATAAGATTTCAAATCGGTCTCTATGTAGTTGTCACTCAGCAGCCAGCGACTCTCTGCCCATGATGGGGAGGGGTGATGGGGGAGGCTCTGGGGCGCGGAATGAAGCGACCTGATGTTTAGTGTGGGTACAGGGCTTTGCAGGGACTTTGACCTTGTCTAGGGCGTTAGTGCAGAACTGACTCCCAAGGAAAGCAGAGTGAAATTCCTTTCATAAGAAGTCCCACTCCAATGTGCTCCAGTTGTGCGCTAGTTCGAGATTAATTTTGGCCATGATTGCAGCCTGAGTGTGAAGGGAAACCGCTTTGTAGCAGCGCTACAGTTGCATTGTAAAACCATCCTTGCTTGGCAATCAACCAGACTCTGACTGACTCTGACTCTACAACTTTGGCGTGGTATTGGAGTCCTGTTGTCGCATTGTTTAACTCTGCGTTCGTTTTTGTATTACACAAAGACGCAACATAAATACAAATAGTTTCTCCACGAACAGGGAGCCAGGCCGGTGATCTGATTCCATATTGACACCAGGGGCTTCAAAGCGAAGGGGTGGGGGTGGGCTTCTTCAAACTGAAATGACTAGCCCTTAGAAAAATGTAACTGTAATTTTTATCCCTGCAGCAACCGAAGATGGATTGGCTCCCAGGTGATTGTGTGTAAGCGCACGGTAAAATGACCTATTCACCATTTCACCAAAATTAACGGGAAGGGGAATTGAATGTGCTTGCAATGAGGCTGTACAAAACTGCCAGAGCAATTCTTCCCTTGTTCATGAATTTTAGAATTAGAACATAAGAAATGGAAGCAGGTGTGGGCCATACTCCGCTGTTCAATAAATTATGGATAATCCCTTATACCAAATCCACCTTCCCATTCTATCCCCGTATCCCCGGATTCCCTTTGGGCCCAAAAAATCTATTGATCTCAGTCTTGAATGCAGTCAATGACTGAGCATCTGAATTGATAACCATGTTGCCATTTAGGACCACTGGAAATGTGAAAGATGAAGTAGACGTTCTGATATAAAGAATAGACAAGCAATTTAGATGTCAAAATAGATCTAAATCAAGTAAATATTGATCCCGATGTGTAGTAGAAACTAGAGAAATATCTGTTTTCGCTATTATGAGAACATTCAATTTGAACGAAAGCTGCTTGATTCACTCCTAGGGCTCGGGTTAACCGTGGTTAACTAATCATTCCGCCGCCAATTGGATGAAGCAGCCCATATCTTCGTCAGTTATAACACATGCTCACTGGGCTATCAGCGCGGGAGAATTAAAGATCATAAACTTTTGTGGAATTCATTCAAAATGTGTGTGTTATGCGCTACAGTAAAATGATGTAGAGAAATATTGCTGACTTCCTTCAAGGCAAAAGAAAAACACCTTACAGTTTCTTTTTTCTCTTCTTCCCCTGGTTGGGGAGTATTGCGTAAGGGGACATAACATTTAAATCACAGCCGGACACTCAGGAGATAAGTTAGGAAACAATTTTCTCGCAAAGGGAGACAGAAGTGTAAAACCCACTTACACACAAAAAAAGCAGTGGATCCTAACGCAATTTGTTTTAGATCTGAAATCGATCGAATGTTGCTAGACGAAATATGAGAGGATAAGGAGCCAAGACAAGTGGGTGGAGTTAAGGAGCAGATCAACCATGATCTCATTGAATGGTGGAACAGGCTTGAAGCTTTGAATGTTTCTACGTTTTAGTTCTTTCATGTTACATCAGATGGGCAGTAATTGCCGTGTCTGGTTAAGGCAATTATATTACATACCTTTGTTGATACAACGAATTAAAGGTCACCAAAACATGAGTTTTTCACATAAGCCTAAGTAGAAGAAAACGATGCTGCACATTACAATGGCAGAATTTAAATTATTCAGGCTCTGATACATGAATTTGGATAAAAGTGTTTTGGGGTAGGGGTCAAAAATGACTACATTAGCCTGACACTGAGTAACATTACGGTCAGTTTCTGCCATTTGTTGCCACGTTTTGTTATCAAAATGCTTTGTTTAAAAGCTTAAAGTTGAAGTAAGAATAATAGTTGCAGTTTTTAAAAAATGCAACCATGATATTGAAACCTTGTTTACAGGGGAGTTAAAATGGGACAATCGCATTGCGACCTGTCGTGAATAATGCGTACCTAACCAAATGTGCTTGTTACCTTTCAAGTCGCTAACCGTATTTATTTGCAGGTGGAATAAAGTACTTTATCTAAATTAATCATGAAATTATCATCCACTGCACGTAGGCCTCAAAAGCTACGAGGTATTGATTTCGTGTCCGGACTGGTCTAAACAAAAAACAAGTATTCCAAGCCAAACATTAAAATCCCACCAGCCCGCAGAACACAGCTTGAATCGACGAAAGAATAGTTCTTAGCAGTAAAACTATTGTTGAATATTTCCGCAACATCCAAAATTGTGCACACTCTCCATAGTTGACTATCAAGGCTAAAAAGGTTAAAAACAAGATGGACAAAGGAACTATATATATGTATATATATATATATACATATCTTATATATATAATATATAACTACTATTTATTTAAAGGGCAATGCATAACATTAAACCAAAGATATAACAAATCAACATTATTGATCGACTATATTAGATGTTAGTCTATGTAATAAAGGGGGCTCCGTCCAAATATACACATCCATTTTTTCATAAGTTTCTGCTGCCGCCAATCATCATCTACTAGAGATTTGTTATAGCTCAGAAGTTGGTCTGTTTCCTGAAGTAATTGCATATTTTCGATTATTGCCTCCGTTTGTGTCATTTTTTTTTATTCCACGAGATAAATACTTTGCAGTCTCATTTTGCAATGGAGATTCTGAAACTAGGGGTCGTAGAGAAAAATGTGCAGGGATATGGGGGGAGGCTGGGGAGTGGTATATTGTCCCTCCGAGAGCCAGCACAGATGCAACTCACCGAATGGCCTCCTTTGTGCTGTAACTATTCTGTGATTCTGTATTCCTTACTAAGATAAGCAAGTAAAGTGCCCCTTTTGACGAATTCTTGCAATGTCTTCCTTCACTGTCACTGGGTCAAAATCCTGGAACTCCCTCCTTAACGGCACTGTGGGTGTACTCACACCACTTGGACTGCAACGGTTCAAGAAGGCAGCTCACCACCACCTTCTCAAGGGTACTTAGGGATGGGCAATAAATGCTGGCCTGGCCATGAAAGAATAAACAAATCTTTAACAGACAGATAAGGGGGTTAACATTAAATAATTTTCTCCTACAAGGTATCCCAGTAGATGTGAACTTCCTTGGGGCATTTCTGACAGATGAGATGTGACGCTATATAAATTCTTGATAACATGTTTTGCTGTAATAACACCAAGATTATTTTACTTCACTTCTGCAATTGCACATTGCCTAATTGACAAATCCATTACCCTAATATTTTATTTAAGATCAAGCATAAGTATTTTTATGTAATCGTTTTGAAATAATTTCCAAATACCGCCATTTGAAAACTAATATATGGACAAACAGTGAATTAAACAATACCTAAATGTGGTATTCAAACGCGAATATATCCTGAGAACAGTCTTAAAATTATACAAGAGGAAAGAGTTTTTTACCGGCATATTGTCAACCGTGTTTTAGTCTTTTAAGCAACTTATTTGCTTCTATTCGGTCTGTACTAAAATACTTACAACCCGTTTTAACAATAAAGATAAAATTTAACCTCTCCAAGTAGATTCGAAGGAGTGTGCCAAAAAGTTTAAATTGTCTACAAGGATTTTTCTTTTCATATTAAAACAATAAATCCCAAAGCAGCCTTACACCAAGCGCCAAGATTGTCTTCATCTTTAAATAAAAAATAATCAGCTGTAATATCCTGAACGGTTAAAAATACGCGTTAAAAATGTTACTGAAGTAAAAGCCACTCTAACTACAGGATATTACTTCCCAGACGAGCAGAATATTCAGTAATAATTAGACCTTACACCCACAAAATCGAATCCATGCGATATGGCGTTTGGCACATCTGTCCCCTACTGCCAAAGGTTTGCACAGAACATCATAAGAAAAGATTTATTTTATTTCATTCGAGACAGCGTGTGACTATAATGCAATATGAATGTCCGGATCTAGAGAAAATTGTAGATTGGTTAATAGGAAATTTATAGCAATTTATTAGCCCAATGCCATATAATCTAAATAATTGTTATGCACGTGTGAACATCCAAGCTGCGTTTTTAGATTGTTATACTTGTTAATGACAGCAACGAATACACGGTGTGAACATATTAATTCATAGCATGAACATCACGTTGATCAGTTTTTCTACCAGTCCATATTCCGCTATGACTAAATTATTAACGCTTTTATATTCCAGTAACAGCAGAAATACTTTCAGGGCATCTATTATATAAATTCATCTTATTATCTTATTTTATTATCTTTGTATATGCTAACCACAGACCAAAAGTCTTTTTTTGTTGTTGCAGCTTTTTTTATTATTTAATTGAATTTGTTTTCTGCTTATTTATACAATCCAACGCCCTTAAATAAAATCTGATGGGAAAAACAGTAGCGGGGGTGACTTTACGTTTACATCATACAAACCAAGCTGGCAGCCCAACGTTAGGCCCGACTGGAACATTAACGCTCAAGGTCAGAACCATATGAGCTTGGGCTAAAGGCCAAAAGGAATCAAGACTTCAGGTTAAATTCCTAATCGCATCCTTTCTTAATTGTCATGCTCCGGGAGATATGTTTAAAACTGCCATTAACCATTTGTCGAGGTAAAGATTCATAGAGATGGTGCAGGAGGTCTGATGAAGTTTCTTGTAAACAGCCAACGTCCTACAAGAAATAAGCCCTAGAAAATATAAGGGTATAGACTGAGGAGATACAGTTATTTGTGGGACAACAGGGACGCATTTTTCACTTACCCGACAAGGTAAGCTTCCTCACTCAAGGTAACAGAGGCTTTGTTTCAAAAGAGGGGAGCCAGCATGATAAGAAACAGACAAAAATTGTAAGCGCTGCCCATTATAACATCCCATCTGTAAAGGGAGCACACACAAGCACAACTTAAATAAATAGGAATTATAAATCTTTTGAATGTATGTGCAGGAAAGGACCTTCAATGTGACGATTTCTTTGATGTTTGATTCAAGGCATCAACAGCGCATGGCAGAACTCAACTTTCTCAACTCCACGTGTATTTTGTGAAAATATATCTTCAAATGCATCTTTGCTCGAATGCACTGATATACCTTCATTCCTCTCTGTGCATTTTATTTCTGAATTGAACACGGATATTCCGCACATTTCTCATCCGCACTCCTTCTAATATGCATTCATTTCAATGTATATCCCATAGCCCAGGACGATGCGACAAAGCCGCGGCCTAATGGTGTCAAGTTCAAGGTCAGAAAGCTCTGCCTGTTCCTAAACCTGTTTTACAGTTTGATTGGAGCATTGCACGACATGACGCATTTACTCATTCGAGTGTAAGTAAGCAGGAATGGCTCATTCTAAGACTTCATTTATCTTTTCTTTCTGCCTGTGTTTATGTTCCTAGTTTTCTGTCTCTGTCTTTGTTTCTCTGTCTTCACCTCTCCCTTTGTTCGTCTGTCACTGTTTGACTGTCTCTGTCGCTCTCTGCCTCGGTCTCTGTCCGTGCAATCCTCACCTCCACCCCTGTCTGACTGTCTCTTGCTCCCTGTCCCTGTTGCTATTTCGATCTGTTTCTCTCTTCTCTCTTTCTCTGTGTCGCTCTCGTTGTCTCGTTGCACCTCTTCCTTTGCCTGTAACTTTTCTATTTCTCAATGTTATGATGAGTCTTCCGTGGCCTAAATAAGCGGCATTCCAATAATCACCCGAATATGCAATCGAATAGATGAAAATTATTTTATTTTTTAAAATTCTGACTCCAGATAATGTAGACTTGGGTGACATAAAACCAAGAATATTACACATTCTCTCCATAATGCGAATTAACTCGACATATGCCACTTGTCGAGATTTTAATGGCGGCGTATTTACCATATCAAAAATCATAGAAAATTTACGACAAAGGAGGCCATTCGATCCAGCGTGGCGATGCGGTTTGGCGAAGAGCTACTCAGCTTAATCCCACCTCCCTGCATTAGGTCAATAGTCCCGCAAATTACGGTTCTTCAATTATGCATCCACACGTTACTCCAAAGTTGCTTCCTAATAGAAGTCCGATTGAGAATTTGCCTTTTCCATTTATAGATAATTTGAAATTTTGAGAAAGAATAAGTTTATACCTCCGTTGATGAGCAAGGAAGCGATGCATTCATTTTGGAGTAACATGCAGTTGAAAAACAATCATATATAAATAAAAATATAAAACTCTCGTCCTGTTCTCTCCCTCCCCTCCAATGCAAACATAAGAAATAGGAGCAGGAGTAGGCCACTCGGCCCCTCGAGCCTGCTTTGCCATTCAATAAGATCATGGCAAATCTGATTGTAACCTCAACCCAACATTCCCCCCATTAAATTTTCACACATCCCCTTGCTTATCAAGAATCTATCTAGCTCTGCCTTAAAAATATTCAAAGATCTGCTTCTATCCCCTTTTGAGGAAGAGAGTTCCAAAGATTCACGACCCTTGGAGAGGGAAAAAAATCTCCTCATCTCTGTTTTAAATGGGTGATCCCTTATAATAACACTAACATTCCCAGATGGAGGAAAGCCATTCAGCGTTATACTTTCCTGAATTTCCTTACCTCTAGTTATTTGTTATTGGATAAAAATATGTGCCTGTGAATGGAGAAACAGAACAGAATTGTTATATCACGCAAACTTTCAAAAGATCTTTAGATCCGAATAGACTGTTACAAGAAGAACTTAATTGCACCAGTGCTGATCCAGGGTCTACTGCCGAAAAGTTGGCCTTTTTTGTTTGTTTTCTTATGCCGAGTAGCCTATTGTTCATTTTCAGCATTTTATTTTCTTTTTGCATTTACAGCATTATTATTCATTCTTGTTTTATACCCAATTGGATCAGAAATAGTTCATTTTCCTTTGCACGAATGGATTTATGCATCAGTGTATTTGCTTCCCGTATCCCATGCCGGAAAATATTAAGATTATGAATATTTCGTATGCAACTTCGACTACATAGACACAGTTCATAGGAACAAAAAGACCACGATACACGATTCGTTGCTTTTCTTTATTGCGATATGAGAACAGCGTTTACCATTCTCAATCGAAATGCTTGCTAATCGATATTTAAACAATTTTGCGTGATTAACCGTATCAAGCGTTAATGATGAAAATTCGATGTCGAAACGAATTTGCGCATAAGCTGTTTAATTGCCGGAGGAATAACATCATTCATGATCATGTGGTTCAGCACCAGTTTAGAAAAAAAACATATTAGATTGATCATTAAAGTTATGGAGCGATGTGTCCATTAGGAAGGTGGGTCACAGAGGATAAATCCGATTCATGAGTTTTTGCATTGTTATTATCAGTTATCAATTTGCTGCCAGGTCTACTTAATGCATTTAGCCACAATTCTACTTCGTTACTTAATTTAAATAAGTGTTTTTAAATACACTCAAAACTGCTAGATAAAATATATGGTAGCGGTAACTTTTAAAAAATGTAACCACTTCTTTTTTAAAATGTTTTGTTTGTGAAAGTATTTTTTATAGATAACACAGGGAAGAAAAAACAAACCGGCATGAACTATTGCCGCAAAAAATCTAAGCACAGCTACTGCTTTTTTTAAAAATTTTCATTTTGAATTTGAGGGCGCTACACAAACGAAGAGTTGGAGAACAAAGATCCTTGAGCATTTATCTTAATGATATTAATGAGGACCCAATCATTAAAAATGCAGAAGAAACACAAACTGCGTAATGGAATATAAATAAATGCAAAGGCAGTTAAATTATTTTGGTGTCTATGAGATGGAATATGACTGATTATTTAACTTTAAAATAACACCTTTGAAGTATTTTGTCCAATATTAATAATTCTTGCACTTTCGAAGCAAGTGACCACTGGGAAAGCTCTCGGACGTGCTCCCCACACTGATGTATCTTTCGGTTGGGTCATCTTGCAACTGCGAGGAGGGAGGAGGAATACCTCAGGTGGTAAAAAATTGCAGCATTTTCGTTTCAAACAGTGACCTAGAACTACAGCTCGTAGGGGATGTCAACGAAGGCTACATTCCCGTTTTCAGAATGTCCACTTTAACTATTTCAAATGTAATTCTCTTTTCAAAAAAAAACATTCGAACAATATTAACAAAGCATCTCAAATGATGCACTTTTTCTAGCGAAAAAAAAATATTTAACAGAAGTTGGTGGGAGGGGGTGCGGGTTGGTATTGTAGTTACGCGGTAAACATACATAAGTCACTGTCCAGATCAGTGATCAGGGAATAATGCAGCGACAAACAAGGGCAACTCCCGCAGAGACGAGTAAAGCAAACATGCGCAGGCTGCTGGAGTGTGGTTAGAATGGCTTTTCCCAGTTGTGCTTCTTTTTCTGTGTTCTTTTTCTCGGATACTGAAGTCACTTATTCTTCGTAATTTGTCAAAAGGGCGCGTTTCGCCACACTCATGTGTGGAGTGCTTATGCGACCTGCGCTCAATACTTCCATAGCCTCCCTCCACCAATCCCCACAAAAGTTATCTTTCAAAGCACTATGCAAGTCTCACAAGAAAATAATCTTGGAGAAAACTAGAAGGCCTTTTTCACGTAAAGACTAATGTTAAACAGCTGGGCGCTTATCGAAAGTATGCACTTTTCGAATTAAAACTATGACTTTAAATAATATTTTAAAAGGACATTCAAGTTACCAGAAATAACTTTCCCACGTCGAACCGTCTTGTCATTTCTTTGGTTCATGAATAATACTGGATGTGTCCGCCGCCCCTCAGGTAGAAAACTACTTCATATAAACCCCCAATATTGAAGCTTAACTGGAATTCCTGTGCATATGTAATATTTCAAAACAAATACCTTGATGATCAGGAAGATTTTGTCAGTGGTTGTAATGGCGTAATGACATTTTAACCGTCTACACTGTTCCTGAACTTAAATCACCCCTACCCTCTCTGATAGTTTGCCATAACCAGATGGGGAGATAGAAACGAACTGTTATGCAACTTTAGTGTGGACAGAGCACAAGGTCCAAGACCTCCAAACACATCAAGGCCCAGTGAACATATGGGGAGTAACCAGCGTGTTTATATTGCGGCTGTTGTCTTTGTACAGATCTGCAGCTTTAAAAAATTGAATGCGTGCACAAAACAGAACTTACACACAAGTGTAATTAAAATAAAGGTTTATTTAAAATGCCTTTACTGATCTCAAGCAGTGAATGACCAATGCTTTTTCGCCATTTTGTTACCATTGGGTCAGGGTACATGAAATCCCACATGGATTGGTATTTCACATTGTTAACTTTACCGTGGTTCAATATTTTGTTAGGTCGACGCAGGCTGAAACAAATATAGAATTGGCATTTATTAAAGTGACACCATGACATACATGCGAATAAAGTTGATGTCAGATTTTTTTTTTGCATTCTCTTAAGAAAACACGTGCAAAATGGAAGGTTTAGCCTATCTCAGGTTGTTTAGATAACAGATGTTGAACTCCTAACGCCCAGTACAAAAGTTCTATGAAATTTCTTGGAACCTCTTCGAAATCAGTTTTTTTTCCCCTTTAAATTAATGTGTCTCACACCGTCTTGTGAACCGCGTTGCTTAAGGAGTATTGGCTTCCGAATCCTGTTCCCAACGAATAAAGGAAGCAGTGAAGCGATCAGGGGTTTTGTTTTGATGGGACTCAGACGGGAAGGAAAAGCACTCGAATGACAGCTCGCTGAGCGGCTAGACTCTTAACTTTCACCTTGACCTTGGCCTTCAGCCGCGTCTAACTCGTATGTAAAAAAGCCTTAATTGCTCGTGTCTCGTCCTCGGTCTAACTTCTCTCCCTCGAACCCCGACCCATCGCTTCTTACACTGAAACTTTACTCAAAACACAGGCTCAGGCTTGCGAATTTTTAAAAACGGAAATGCTGCCCTTTTCACTTCAGAAACATTAAAATACAAACAAGTGCCTTAGGTACTTAAACAGGATAAACAGTTCAAGACAACAATCAAATTTCAAATTGATAGAAAGCGCGTTCGCAAACATCCATTTTTATTTGCAAAATATATTCTGCGTCGGCAAATCGCTCTTTAAAACGACTTTGCGTTTTTAAAACATTAAGATTATTCTATGGAATATGAAAACTGGCAAATACTTAATTGCGGGCGAATAACAAGAATGTTTGGATGTGGTTTCCAAGCTTCATATCACCCCGTCCTAGTGCAAAGTTTTGGTGTAATGTTAGAAAACAGGCACTTGCGGTTAGTCACAAATAAAAAAAAATTAACGCATCGCTTGTGTATTGTTTAATACTTTTAAAACGTTGCTGGCACAATTAAGTAGACAGTCATTTTTTTTTCATTCAAGCTTTCATAAACAGAAAGAGGGAACGATGGAAAAAGTTGTTCTTAATAACTGACCATCTACAGAAGACAGCTTAGACCAGATGCAGCAATTAAAAATTACTGTAGGAAGGCTGACTTTCTGTTGGCTTGGTGTGTCCGGTATGCATTGTTTATTTGTAAACATGTTTGACGTTCTGTGCTCCTTTCTTCCCACGAGTAATTTATAGTGTTACGAAGATGCTTCTTCGCATAAGTTTGCTTTTAATTGAATTATTTTAGTGGAAAGCTCATTTGGCAAACTGACAATAATCGGGATGAATGATAGAACCTGACATTTGTCGTTAAACTTTGTTCAGATAAATTGGAAATATAACATATCATTTAAGTTTTTGTCTCCTGACGGCTTTAGAGGGAAGGAGGGGGATTAGGGTTTGCATCTCTGTAGCGCCTAACCAATTCCCAGGACTTTGGATTCAATTTCAGTAGCTAAGTGTTTTAAATTTAAATCCTATCTCTCGATGATCTATCATTTATTGGCCCGTCGATCTGCATGAAGTTAATTGGAAAAAACATTTTGCGATTAATGACCTTATTGACCAGTGCCAGCTTTGCTCAACATTAACACTAACGTTCTGACCAGATTAGGAGTTTTTATTCGTTTTATAGCAGTGTCAGTGCCACCAGTTGCAGCAAATGTGCCGCTGATAAAGCAGCTGCTTTTATTTTCAGAAGTTAATTTTCAATTTACGCCACAATTTACACGTCCTCCTTTAAAAAATAAGTAAGTTTGGTCTGTTTATACTTTCAAAGTCGATAATAATTCGAGGAATTTACAAATGAGCAAGAATTAATCTTACTGCACTTCCTAATATTGCCATATCATCCCAATATGTTGCTGCTACTGTGGCTATTCCAAGAGGAATTTTAAAAAAAAATCTTTTCACTCTTGCCTCTTTGAATATGAAGATCCGCAGCGATGCCTCGTTTGAATCGACTAGTACAGAACACAATGTTAGAGCTTTTTTAAATCAGGAAGAGATTGGTAAGCGTCAATCGCAGGCGGATAATTTTTTTTTTATTAATATGAACCTTAATGCTCATGTGGCCTTAAATTCAAACAGCATCAAACCACTCTTAAGTGATAGCTTCGACCATAATTTGCAACGACAATAATAGCTTCTTGCGTCTATATAGCACCTTCAATCCAACAAATCGTACCCCCCTCCCCCTCACATGTGTGGTTGAAGCACTAGCATACTGCAGCCAGGCGCAGAACAACAGAGCCATCTGCGTCTATACTTCAAACCTGGTAAACTTGGAATCTGAATTTAAGATATTTAAAAAGCTTAACAATATCAGAAACACGCGAGTTTCAAATCAATTTGGCAACAAATAAAAATAAACCTAGGGAAAGATTTAGCCGATAGGGGAAGTCTAGACACCGGGGATTACGTGGGGAAGGAGAATGCGCTTGGGGTCTCGGTTAATTCTACTGTGAAATGAAATACACAACTTGAAAATAAAACCAGAGATTAAAATCTGAATAAATCTTTATGATGTTTGGGTAAATAATTATCGATAAGGTCCTCGCAATAAGAGCGACCGCAAAACTTAATACAAATTCCTATTGTAGTATATCAAACCCCGATATAAATCTCTGTCAATTACTAAGACTTTAATGAGTGAAACTGATTTGTGGAGAATATATGGGGAACTGCACGGTATAACCTGAGGAAAAAAAGAGCACACAGTAATGACAACAGAATTCCAGGTTGCAGGGTATACATATTCACAGGAATGCGATATAACGCATTTGGCCATTCGCATAAGAATATTGCACACTCTTACAAGGAGTGCGAAGTGGCAATGCCATTTTGATTTAGGCTTTAGATTTACTTTACAGTAGCGTACAGTTGAGGCAAACTCGTCGGGAGGCTTTTGAATCGAATTTATTATATATTATTATTTATTTTATGTGGGCTCTACATATCCAAGATTTATGACAGAATAAGGCAATATGTTGTGCATATACATTTATGAACGCGTGCTGCTGTATGAGTGTATGTGTTTTATTATCATGCTGTACATCCAATGGAAGGTGATGCTATTCTGCTTGAATTAAATGCTCCACACAGGCAAATCATCTGAACGCATCGGTTCCAAGTATAGAAAGAATAGTTGATTAATGCGATTTCAATTTTTAATCGTAATTATTTTTAATGTCTTATCGTAATTGTTAAGATTTGGTGCCCCGACCAGATTCTAACCATCTAACCATTCTGAATAGTTGCAAAATGCAAATGGTGAGCCTGCCAGTTAAACAATGCCAACCAAGTAACCTGGAAAACAACACAAGAAATGATGGCAGCAGCAACCCGCTCCCCTTCAGATTAAACTTCGCGAATTTCAGGTTTCATATTCGCCTTTTCTGACAATTTGAAGCAAATTTAAAAATAAAAAACAAATCCACGCATAAATCTGTCTCACGTTTAACTTTCCAAAGGAAACCCTTGATCGACCAACGCATCCAGATGGAGAAAATACCTTTATTTAGCTCATGTATTAAAATGTGATATTGTTTTAAATTGACGGTATGTAGTTGGTTTAATGTGCTGTTTGATTTGTCCAATGCAAAGTTGCAGCTTTCTACAGCTGCAATAACTAGGCATCTTAACGCGTGCCTTTCATATTTTCTATTTCGCAATGAATCTTTTTTTCTCTCTGCCAGTTCTGCAGGACAGTTTATTATCAGTGTTTGCATAACACGTGATCGTCGGGCAGCCAATGGGCGTGCGTGTTTTTTTAACCCGGGTCCGTGCGTCAGTGCAGTTAGCTGGGAGAAATTCGGTATCGCTCTCAGTCCTGCGCCTCTTAAAAGAAACTATAGACCCAATGCTGAACGTGATATGACAGTGTCACTGCTTCTGAAACCTCACTGGGTCGACAGTGTGATGTTCCTGTATGAAAGCAACTCGGATGAGATTAGTAAGAATAACGGGGTAATGGAAGGATTTGTTGGTGCTGGGAATTTCTCTGCGAATCAGTGCAGGAATTTGATGGCTCACTCTGCACTCGGGGCTCATCCTTCACCTTTGGTTCACGGGTCTGGCTACTCAACAGTCGACGTTCCCGGCTCTGGGGTAGTGGAACCCGGTAAGCAGTGCACCCCATGCCCAGTGCCCCAGGCCTCCTCCGCCGCCCCTTTACCGTACGGATATTTCGGCAGCGGCTACTACTCCTGTCGAATGGGCCGAAGTTCAATCAAGCCTTGCTCCCAGCCTGCCGCCCTATCTAGTTACCCTGGAGACAAGTACATGGACAGTCCTGTCCCCACTGATGAATACCCAGGCCGGCCGAAGGAATTCGCCTTCTACCATGGCTATGCGAGTGCCTACCAACCAATGCCAAGTTATCTGGACGTTTCTGTAGTCCAAACTATCAGTGGCGCGGGGGAGCCGAGGCACGAAGCGTTGTTACCTATGGAAGGCTACCAGCCCTGGGCCCTTAATGGGTGGAATAGCCAGATGTGCTGTTCTAAGGAACAGGCACAATCGGGACAGCTCTGGAAACCCACACTGGCAGGTAACAGGTTATTGCTGCATTCCTTCATAGAATTCCAAGCGCTGAATATTTAATTATATTGGAAGCATTGTGAAACTTAGGCATTTGAAAGCTAATAATTGATTTCTGACAATATGCCGCAATTTGTCAAAAGGTTGAAACAAAAACGATTTTATTTTATGCTTCCGGTGCAAGGAACTCAGTAGGAAAATCATTTCAATTTCAGTGTTGCGATTTTGTTTTACACCTTAGAATATTAACACAGATGTTACAATAATAGCTGCTAGCGTTTGCTGCTTCAAAGTTAAATACAGTCCTTTAGGTTATTGAAATTAACTGATTATCATCGTGTTGTTTAATACGTTTCTCAGCATTATTTTCCAATGTTGCATCTTTTTTTTTCTCTCTGATGTGCTTCTCTGCTGTGTTTTTTGGCGGGGTTGTGTATGGTTACACACAGCAGATGTTGCAGCTCATCAACAGGATGGAAGTTCCTTTCGGCGCGGGAGGAAGAAAAGGATTCCTTACACCAAAATCCAACTCAAAGAACTGGAGAGGGAATATGCAACAAATAAATTCATCACGAAAGACAAGAGGAGGAAGATCTCGGCGGCCACGAATCTGAGCGAACGGCAGATCACCATCTGGTTTCAGAACAGGAGAGTGAAGGAAAAGAAAGTTATCGCGAAAGTAAAAACCAACACACCTTAATGATCATTCTTTAAAAAAAAGATAATTGAAACTGTTCGATCGGGGAAATTTATCACAGCGATGCGAAAGACGATTGTGACCGACGGGGTTTAAATGCACACTTCTCTTGCGGAGTCTTGCCTGCAGAATGCTAACATGTCCTCTCCCTTTTAATACTGTAATGGAGGATTTGTTATGGAATACCATTAAAATGGACTAAAATACATGGTCAGAATGTAAATTTAATTATAACGACGCTGTAACCATACCGACATCACTGTTTATTATCAGTTTTGTTTTAGTGAAGATATGCAACGTTTGTCTTACTGGTGTAGATGCTATTTTTTATGTTTTGTTTGGGTTAAGCATTAAACTGTCGATTTTCGGCACGACTGCAGTAAAACCGTCTAAACGCTGTTTTTAAGCTAAACGGGTTGAGGGAAAATATTAATAATAAAAAAGGATTAAAGGTTTTGTGACTATACTAATTTTGTTGAAAAACATTTTGCAGTGAATGTTCATACATTCATTTAATATCCATTTAATGATAGTATTAATGGAAGTTTTGGTGTATAACGTATTTCATATTTCATATAATATATGAGAAACAAATGGCGTGTGACAAATGTTACTGGTATTAACTGCAATCAGATGACGACCAGTTCTCGCGTAAACGTGAAATTGTATGAAACATTTGCTGCTTTATCTTTTTAAAAAATATATACCAGTTTAAACTATGCAAGCTGGGATTTAAAAAGATAAACAGACACTCGTAGCCATTTTGCGCTTACAAGCAACGATAAACTTTTTATTTAATTTTATGATTTACTCACAAAATAAGCGTTGAAAAATTAAGCTTGAGACAAAGCCTAATCTCTGGAAGGATTTAGCTGCAACTATAATAATTAAGGTTAAAATCAGTAAATCTTTTCCCTTGGACTTTAAACTAAATTAATGCGTTTCTTTGAATAAACAAAATTAGGTGAAATTGGTACCTATTACGAGAGAATTTGCTGCTTTTGTGAAAAGGGGGGAAAGGAATGAATGAAGGAAATGTGGAGAGTTATGCTCGTTGAAGCCAAGCAATATCATACAAATAAGATGACCCTTTCTGGACTTCACACCTTAAGCATTGTCTGGTTTGTACAACAATTTAAGACCAATAAACACTTTGCTACAGACCCTCCCCACCCACAGCCTCCACCCCCACCCGCCCCCCACCTTTTGGCTCTATGAGTCTATGTGCACATAGTCTAGCATGACATCAGTTTAGAGAAGAAAACGCCGCCGGTCAATTTATTCTGGTTTTCATGCATTAACCATTAACATTTAAAAGGCAAGCTAGTGGATTACGCACTGAAATTGAAATTCAACCAAGAAAAAGTGTTTGGTTAAAATAGTTTCCCTATCGTCACCTAGAAAAAGCTGCCACTGAACTACTTCATCATGGACTATCAGTTTAATGGCATGAGGTTAGAGGATCACGTATGTACTTTTATTGATATGGAGCTGCATAAGTGCTTGCTGATTTAAAGGTAAATACTTGTGCAACCGTGTTGGATGTGTTGGGGCTGTGCTTCTTGGGGTGCATGAATTGAATGGGGATGAGGATGACTTTGTAAGCAAGTATTAACGATAACCTACCACCTATGGGTACTTAGATCCAATCGTATTGATAAGCCTTTGACCTTGACCTTGGCAGTCACGTGCGTATTCGCCAATGATCTTGACGTCTAGCTGTTCATGAATAATCGAACGGTTTTGGTGATCCGATCTGGCAGTGTTATCCTGGGTAGAACAAGTGCGCCATCTCCTGGCTAATATTTCCATAACACGGTTATTGCTGCCTACATGGTCAGTCTTTGTTTAAACATGTCGAATGAATTTGTACAGAGCTCGGACAGAAATAGTACAAAATAAAGGAATTTTTAAACGCGATTAAGTAAACAAAGAATTGCTTGTCTACAGAGCTTTCCATATTATACTTTGTTTTAGATAGTTGACAATATTACCCGCACAATTAGCTGAAGTGCCGAGGTAATTTTCCCGTCCCACACACCAACACGCGCGCCTGTATGCTCACATGTACAGGCGGACACATGCACACACACACATACAGGCGCAAACACAAAGCCAGGCAGGCTGACACACAAATTGGGCGTTACATTACACAAATCGGTACAATTATTCGCATCGATTGTTGCATGTGGAGTCGGCAACACTTTAGGATCAAACGTTTACGTAGCAAAAACTAGTGCGGATAGTTCAAAGTTTAGCAACTCGGAAATTTAAAAAATCAGAAAACAAATCATTTTGACTACAAGAAGCTATTTTAGGCTACTGAGAAACATTTAAAGCATCTTTGAAGAAACATTTTGAGAAATGAATAAGCGGCCGGGAACTGAAATAAGTGCTTGCGGCCGCCACATTTAATTCATGACAATCCAAACCTTGAGACGTAAAATCCTGATTATGTTTCTCTTGGACACAAATTATAATTTTGTCACAATTGGAAATCTGCGCACACACGGGATTATGGTTGCTGCAGTAAATTCAAAGGAAGTTTAGAAATATCAGCAAGATGAAATGAATGCTAAACGTTAAAAGCAAAAAGTGTTAGAGCTCTCTAACACCAGGAACGTTTTCAATTGAGTTAATAATCGTAATAAATACAACGAGATGTGTTTCACCAATAGGACAGACTAAGGAAGCTGCACAAAAGCAAACTGAGATACGGCCTCATGACTGAAATTTTAATAGGTTTGCTTCGACTTCAATGGAATTGTGAAAAAAAAGCCAATTTGGAAAATATTCAGCGCGTGTAGGTGTGTGAGGGAATCTAACTGAAGCATGGCAATAATGAGCTCTAAATCACAAAAGTAATTTCAAATCTTTGCAACCATCACATGACGCAAAATAGCCAACCAAATAATAGCTTTGTGAGTTCACTGTTTAGCGTGTGCAAATTTTATTAAAACATTAAGGAATCCAAAACTGCATCCAGGCGATTAACACGTACTTAACGGGGTTAGCTCTAATCCTCGACGCAAAATAATAATATTCCTCGTGAGTATTCAGAAATGTCAGGCGTAACTCAAGTTCAAGTGCGTCGATGGAGAATTGAGGCTTTGTTTTCTATCGGTTTTCCACGCGCACCCAAAAGTAAAACATTCCCAATAGTCAGAAATAAGAAAATAACCCGAAGAAGGAAAGGCCAAAACAGCAAGGCCAGAAATTGCATTCTGCTTCTGGCTTGCAATTTCATCTTTTGTGGTGGGGGAGGGGAGGTGTTGGAGGTGGGGGGGGGGGGGGGGGGGGGGGTGGGGTTGGGGGGGCGGGGGAGGGCAGAAATCCAAGTTCAATTGCATTGAATGTAATTAAGTTGAGGAGCGCTTGCAGCTCGTGCTAGCCATTCCTTTGTGTCCAGCTCTGACCTTGTAGTTGAACTTGAAAGGCAAGGTCAACAATCAGACGGAGCGCCGCGGCCCCGACAACGGGCTGGTCTCAGAAAAGAACATAAAGTCCTCTGGTTAATGCAGTGAGTACTCGCTTCCCAGGCGATGGGGTGATAAGATGCACGTTTTAAGATAAGTTCTAAAATTAATGAGGGGGAATAAAGCAAATCTTTGAGCTAACAAGGTCATAACTTGGTCTGCTGTATCCGAATGAGGAAAGGACTGGGAAGGCTTTAAGGGACTTAGCAGTTTCTGCCTTTCCTTTGGATAATAACGGGCCAGGAACGGGAGCATTAAAGTTTGTGGCAACTGAAAGGCTGCTCTGTGATCGATAAGAATCCAACAGCAAACTGTTGGCTTGGGCTATTTTTTTGAACAAAGTTTTGATTGGATTCTGCTTTGTGCTGTTACAGTGGGCCGAAGGCACATTCTGGGACAAAAAGCAAGCCCGCCAAGGCTTTCGACGTTTTAAATTTAACAGACCGTGCTAAAATGCAATTTGAGCAAATGGACTGCTCTCCGTTTGGCAGTTTTGATATAGAGAATGTGTAATTTTGCAATTAAGGATTGAATTTGCCGCATTTTCAGATCTTGCGAGCGACACTTTCAAAATTCCAAAAGCAACTCTTGGCTTTCTTTGTGACGCAATCCATGCTGTTTTCACAAATGGCTGTAACACTTCTCGCAACTAGTTTTTATTTCTCGCAGCCATCCGGCCATGCATTTGTTAATTAATCCCAGACCGAAAAAATATATAATTGTCAAGAAATTGCAAAGCTAGTTGACGAAGATGCACCAAAGGCAACAGCCGACCTTAATTTAGTTTAATAAGTTTATTGGTTTGAAAACAAATGCAAACAGGATCATGAGTGCAGATGTAGTTTAATGATATTCCTTCACGATAATCTCCTTAACATGAATGGGAAATGCATCTTGATGAGAAACGGTATTTTGATTTGTTTAATTGATTATACAATCCAACTATGCGATCGCTCGACACCCAACTCAATTTCAGAAAATTATTACCAAATATTAACACGTTCAAAAATACCTGTTTCCTCTTCTCTCCCGAAGACAAAAAACAAAATTAATGATCGTCAGCACAATGTGCAAAACGCGCACACATTCAGTAAATGTGTTGTATTTTGATTGGAAACACAAAGCCTTGTAGGTCAACAAATCTGTGATTAATTGTAAATACAACGTAACAATTACATCTTTGCCTAGTTTAACAGGTTTGATACACATCAACATACAACCAGCAACTGAGCTTTGTGTAAGACAGAAATGTACAATTAATACATTAGTTTATTATATTCAATAAATGAGCGTTGCGATTATGAAAGGCAAAATTAACCAAGATTTTAAATTTAAATTCTCTTTTAATGAAAATGTAATGCTTTAGAATGAACCCGAGCAAAACATTTATAATATGTTCTTGTTTATTAGGGATATATTTTAATTTAAAAATCCAATTGGAATAAAGAATGTTTTCTAACTTATTTAAATGGCAATTCTTTATTCTGTTTTAAATGTATATTTTAGCCATTGAATATATCGTCAAATATCATTCGACTTTCTATATTGCTTTATGAGACGGATTTTTTATGCCCGTAAATTTTTATATAACATTTAGAAATGTTCTGGCAAATTCTGCAATTATTGTGCCAGGAACATTGTATTTTTCACATTTGTTTTCAGATTGCCCTGA